>NW_006399850.1:825403-829918 GCF_000299155.1 Elephantulus edwardii | reverse complement strand
AGCAATCCATTGCATAGGTAATCGTCTTCTTTGGCCTGTCCAATGCACAGGTAATCATCTTCTTCGGCCTGTCCAAGGAAACCCAAACCTGCAGATGGTGGGCATGCATCCCATCCCCCACCTCCTACACAAGGCGGCCAGTGGGGCGCGCACCCCCCCAGCGCGGGAGGCCGGCGGGAGGCGCGTGGCCCCCCCAGTGTGGGTGGCCGTTGGGGGCGCGACCCCCCCCACCCCACCATACAGGTGCTCGGCATGTGCGCGGCCCCTCAGCCACAGCCGCCATCCTGGCTCCAAGAATTGTCTCCAGACAAAGTCCACCTTGCGGCAGTGTGGTGGCTTCAATGTACCAGTCTTGAGGAGGGCCAGTGCCCAGCATCCATCCTGGGTGAGGGAATCCATTCGTTCCAGCTGTGGAAGCCTCATGGAGCTGCAGCGGCTGTGCGGCACAGGCTCTGCAGGGGGTGTTGGGAGCCACGAGACTCACCCATTCCTCCTTGGGAATCCTTGAATTCCTGTTGTTGAGCCTTGATCTTCACTGAGGGCCAGCCATCAACTGTTTAAGTGTTCAATTATCAATAAGCCGAAATCTGTGGAAGGCCATAATGGCCCTGCTTTAAGTGGTTCGCTGCTCCTGCAGCTCACCACGCTGTCTCTGCCTCCACCACCATCTTGGATCTTATCTTTGTTTTCTTGATGTTGACGTTCTGCAGCAAACACTTCAAGTCCTTCTCAGTTTTTGCAAGCAAGGATGTGTCATCTGCTTAATGCAAGTTGTTGAAGAGTATTCCTCCAATCCTTATGCCACATTCCTCCTCATGAAGCCCAGCTGTTCTGCATATAGGTTGAAAAAGTATGGAGACAGGACACATTCCTGAAGTACTGTTTTCCTGATTTTGAACCATGCAGTGTTTCCTTGCTCTGTTCTGAGGACTGCTTCCTTGCCTGAATATAAGTTTCATATGAGCAAAATCAAGCCTTCTGGGATTCCCATTCTCCTCAAGATTAGCCACAATTTGTGTAACAGTAAAATGCCTTTACATAGTCAATGAAACAAAGATAGACATTCCTCTGGTACTCTTTGTTTTCTTCCAAGATCCATCTGACATTGGTGATAATGTCTCTAGTATTATGATCTCTTCTAAACCCAGCTTGTTTTTCTGGTAGTTCTCTGTTGATGCATTGTTCCAAATGTTTTTGGATAACCTTCAAGATTTTGTTTGCATGTGAAATTAGTGATATTGTTCGATAATTCCCACATTCTGTTGGGTCATCTTTTTTTTTTTTAAATGGGAATAAAGATAGATCTCTTCCATTCAGTTGGCCAGGCAGTTGTCTTCCAGATTTCTTAGCACAACCCGATGAACACGTCCAGGTCAGCATCTGTTTGTTGAAATATGTTAAATGGTATTCCATCAATTCCTGGAGCCTTATAGGTTTGCTTGTCTATCATCTGCTCTTTTGTGTACAGTGCTTGTCTGGCAAATGCTGTACTAAAGCAGAGCTCTCAGATTATGACAAATTAGGAGAATGGATTGGTTATCTGCCTGGGAAAACCCTATGAACATGTCCTTTAATAGGCATTAAACCTTGTGAATTGACCATAGATACTGGCATAGAATGTTTTTGTAGAGTTGGGAGTTTCTTAGAGATATGGTCCCAGCAGGAGCTTAGAAGCAGCAGCTGTGGTTGAACAGTAGAAGGAGCTAGGGATCTTCCCAGCTCCTTGGCCAGGGTTCGCCAATCCAGTGTTTCCTCAGAGAACTCCCTGAAGAGAAGGATGGACCTAGCTCTATTTGTATCTTTTCTTTTCTTTTTTTCTTCTTTTTCTCAAGCAGATATTAGTCTGCGACTTGTCCTGTAGTCTAGTAGGTATGTATCTGGCTGCCTAGGGCTCATTCTGGCTGAGAGTTAAGGAAAGAATAAATAAATGGTGATTTCTCTGTACTCTAGTCCTATAATTAATGAGGAAAGTAGAGAATAAAGGGAATAGCCAATGGGAGGCAAGTGTGGCTTCTTTGACTTGCATGAAAGGCATTATGTATTCTGTTTATGTTGTTGTGCACCATCAAGTCAGAACTGGCCCACAACTGACTCGCTCATCAGATTTTAACCTTTTAGAGGAAGTAAATCAAATGGGAAGAGATTACTCATCTTTCTCATGCAGAGGAGCTGGTGGATTTGAACCATGTACCTTTGTGTTGACAGCACATTTCCTTACCACTAAACCACCAAAGTGCCTCCATCTAATCAGTTCTTCAAATTCCTTACCTGCTGACTAAGTTCCAGTAAAGTAATAGTCCCTCCCTTATCCTTTTTGTTAATAACATCTTGCAGCCTCTTATATCAATTTTAAGTTTATTGTCGTATCTATCAACATAGCAATTATACAATTATTATTATTTTCCTTCTGCTCTATCTCTATTCTCTTTATTACCAATTAATATTATTTTATGTCATCCCCAAAATGAAAATGCTGTCCTTTGGTTTGAAAGAAAATAAACGTTATCTCAGTTCAACCCAGAGTATTTAAGAAAATTTATTCAAGAACTTTTCTAGAGTGAAAATCTTTACAGTTTACCCTTAAATTTTAGTTAATAGCAACTTCTATATTAACCCTCTAAAACTTTTTATATTAATTTTGTTTTTCCAAACTCCTCCTTAGTGAAGACAACAATACTCAGTTGAGGTCATCTCTAGAAACCTCTTTGAGAAACTCTGAAAATTCTCCTGGGTCTTTTCATTGGCAGAGACAATGCTAAGTCCCCAGCTGGCTTAACCGTTAGTGGTTTTTAATACATAACTTCCCCTTAGGCATGATAACACAGGAAGCCCTACAGAGCTTTAGAGAACAGTGATCCAGTGAAAAGTAAGCGAGGAATGGAGGGAGCAAGAAGAGGAGAGATAGGGTTCTTGGCCTTAACATGGTCAAGCCTTGCTCTGAGGGTCAGAAGCATTTAGTTTACATATAAAACTTGCCATAGGCTATATGGTGACCATGATATCAATTTATCCTTTCAAACAGGTGTGTTTGCTATTCCTTCCTTCAAGATATACTAAAACATTACCAACCACTATAGTGAAAATAAGTCACCTACCAGTAAACTTGCACTCAGTTTACCTCTGTGAAAGGAGGGAAGAACCTGGTGAATAAGGCCTGGATTGTTTTGTTTAAAGCTATTTTGCTTTAATCCCTAGTCTAGAAAAAAAAACCCCACACAAACCTGAGTATTGCACTGACCTGCACTGCAAACAGCTGTTATTCAAAAGTGAAATTCAGCCTGTCTTCTTAATTTGGAAAGCAGCCAATTCTTAGCCAGCCTGTTTCCCACCCACACATGCAGCCTTACCCGCAAATGTAAATGGCAGATGGAAACTGCAGACATCAGTCAGCTCACTAAGCAGGTTTGTCCATTCATGGCGCTTCCCTAAATCTTAGTGTTTATGGATTTTATTTGGTCTTCTGTCTCCCCTACAACCCTTAACCACATGGAGAGAAGGAGGTGTTCAGAGCTTGGCTAAGGTCCAAGGGTGTGAGTCAGGAACACAGAGGAAATAAGATTTAACATCCTTTCCCTTTAGTCTAAAGATACTTCCTCTTCCTTGAGGTTTCCTCATTGGCTTCCTCTAGTTTTTACTTTGGTTGCTGTGATGCTAAACACTGTGACAGTGATGTGTCAAATGTGATAATGGTTACCCATGGTGGACAGTGTTTGGTGGAGCTCCCGATTAAAACAAGCTTGGAAGCTGGAGTGGCTGGCATCCATTTCCTCTATCGGTTGCCTCCGAAAACTCTATGAACTTGGAGAAACAATGAAAATTATACAAGTGTTCATGTCTTTCATTCATAGGGTCACTATGAGTTATCTACGACTCAACGGCACTTAATAACAGTTCTTATTTTACCACAAAATTAAGCCACCCTGATGTCCCTGAGCTCAGCTGGCCTAATCCTTAGTTGCTTTACTAACCCAAAGGCCACACTTCTCTGATGGTTCCTTGGGAGAAGGATGGATACTCTCCTTTTCAGCAATCTGCTGGAGGGTCAGCTCTGAGCGGGTTCTTACTCAATAGAAATGAGTTTCCACCACAAGAAGATAAAGGTAAATAATCCAATAGAAAAATGGGCACAGGATATGAACAGACACTTCACTGAAGAAGACACTCAGATGGCTAAAAAGCACATGAAGAAATGTTCAAAATCCCTAGCTCTAAGAGAGATGCAAATTAAAACAACTATGAGATATCATCTCACCACAGTCAGAATAGCCAAACTGAACAGAACAGCAAGCAACAAATGCTGGTGAGGTTGTGGAGAAACTGGAACACTTATTGACTGTTGGTGGGAGTGTAAAATGGTGTAACCACTGTGGAAGGCGGTGTGGCGCTTTCTCAAAAAGTTGCAAATGGAGATATCATTTGAGCCAGCAATTCCACTACTGGGAATATACACCAAAGAGACCATAACTGACATCCAAGTAGATATATGCACACCCATGTTTATTGCAGCTTTGTTCA
>NW_006399850.1:824253-824808 GCF_000299155.1 Elephantulus edwardii | reverse complement strand
TCAAGTTTTTTGATGTTCCAAATGAGCCAGATTCTCTTGAAATAATGAAAAAGTAAAAAAAAATGATGTTTCTGATAATTTTAATAAAAATTTTTTCAGTCACTAATTTAAGAGCTCATTCATAAAGAACCCACTTACTGATGGGAAAGGAACACAATGCTTCAGTTTTCTTTTCTGCTTGTTCTGAGTCAACTTGACAGACCTTACTGAGAGCCTCTAACCTCATCCACTTTATTTCAGCTAAGATGTTAAGAGAAAAACAATTTTCAAAACTCAAACACAGACAGCAAATTTTGACAGTAGATCTAGGTATAAAAACCATTTAAAATCCATCAGTGGTTCTGCAAGAGAAAGATGGACAGTCTCCTCCTATGAAATGTATGGTCTCTAAAAACCAGCTTGAAGATCAGCTATGAGTTGGTTCCAATTCAATGGCACATAACAACAACAAAAACTGGAACGACTCAGCAAGAAAACTATTGGACGTAGTTGACCAATACAGCAAAGTAGCAGGATACAAGATCAACATACAAAAATCAGTTGGATTTCTCTACA
>NW_006399850.1:756660-818224 GCF_000299155.1 Elephantulus edwardii | reverse complement strand
CCAAAGAAGGGTGTCCCAACGGAGTGTGGAAACTATCGCACAATCTCATTGATTTCACACGCAAGCAAGATTCTACTGAAGATTATCCAAAAACGACTGGAACAGCACATCAGCAGAGAACTGCCGGAAGTCCAGGTTGGGTTTTGAAGGGGTCGTGGTACTAGGGATACTGGAGCTAATGTTAGATGGGTCTTAGCTAAAAGCAGGAAATACCAGAAGAATGTCTGTGTTTCATTGATTATGCAAAGGCGTTTGAGTGTGTGGATCATAACAAACTGTGGTTTACTATGAGAAGAATGGGAATCCCAGAACACTTGATCATGGTAATGCAAAACCTATACGTGGACTAAGAGGCAGTCGTCAGAACAGAGCAAGGGAACACTGCATGCTTCAAAATTGGGAAGGGTGTATGCCAGGGATGTGTCCTGTCTCCATACCTTTTCAACCTGTATGCAGAACAGATTATCCAGGAGGCTGGGCTCTGAGGAGAAATGTAGCATCAGGATTAGTGGAAGATCTATCAATGATCCGCGTTATGCAGATGACACAACCCTTCACCTGTGTCACAAGTAGTTGTTGTTATGTGCCGTCAAGTTACTTGCAACTCATAGCAACCCTTTGTACAACAGCCCTAAACTCTGCTCTGTCCTGTGCCAATTGCACTGTCTCCAATACACCCATCCCAATTACTCCAGTCACTGAATCCATCCACCTCATAGAGGGCTTTCCCCTCTTGCGCTGTCCCTCCACCCTACCAAGCATGATGTCCCTCTCCAAGGAACGGTCCTTCCTTACAACATGTCCAAAATATGTTAGACGGAGCCTCAGAATCCTTGTCTCCAAGGAGCCACCCGGTTTGACCCTTTCCAGGATGAATCTGTTTGTTTCCTAGCAGTCCATGGTATTCTTAATACTCTTCTCCAGCACCACAGCTCAAAGGCGTCAATTCTCCTTCTATCCTCCCTAGTCATTGTGCAACTCTCTGATGCATAACAAGTGATTGCAAAGACCATGGCCTGTATCAGACTAACCTTAGTCTCCAGAGAGACACTATTGCTCTTCAGTACTTTGGAGAGGTCCCCAACAGCAGACTTTCCCATGGCAATACGTCTTTAAATTTCCTGGCTGCTAAAAAAAAAAAATAAATTCCTGGCTGCTAGTGTCACAAGCGTTGACTGTGGAGTCAAGTAAACTAAAGCTGTCAACAGTCTCAATCTCTTCACCATCGATCCTGATGCTGCCAATTGGCCCAATGGTGAGAATCTTTGTCTTCTTGACAATGAGCCTCAATTCATATTAGCTGAACTTATTTTCAGGTTCTCAATTTTATTCCACTGATCAACATACTTGTCATTGTGGTAATACCATGCTGTTTTGATTCCTATGGCTGTGTAGATTTTGAAATCAGGAAGTGTTAGGTTTCCCTAATTTTTCTTTTTCAGGATCTCTTTGCTTACCTTGGGTCTTTTTCCTTTCCATATGAAGCTGATGACTGTTTTTTTCCCCTTATCTTTTGAGAAATGATATCTGGATAGGAATTGCATTGTATTTATAGATTGCTTATAGAAATATTGCCATTTTCACACTGTTAAATTTTCCTATTCAAGAACATGGTATATTTTTCCTTTTATGTAGGGCTCTTTGGGATTCTTGTATTAATGTTTCATAGTTTTCTTTGTAAAGGTCTTTTCCATCTTGTAACAGAATGGCTCTTAGTTACTGGTTAAGTCATTTGCTGAGTGAGAATGATGAGATTATGACTCTGGTCTTAGAATCACTGAGCTGACATTTTTGTTTTGTTTTTCAAATAGTCTTAGAGATCAGTACAGCCCTTACTATGTAAAGCATGGTTTGTATTGGTGGCCTTGTGAGGCATGCCAGAGCTAAATCAGAATCAGTATATTGAACAAGATCTCCAGGAGATTTTGTGCACACTTAACACTGAGAAGTCCCATAGTAGCCCATCTTAATGGAAAAAGAAATAAAGTCTTTAGGAAATTAATGAATTTGTCCCAAATCACAAAGTTAGCTTTTTTTAAATTTTTTAAAAATTTTATTATTATTTTTGTGTGTCTGTGTACCGTCAAATCAGATCTGACTGGTACAGGAGGAGATTGTCCCTCCTTTCCCAGAAGAGCATCTGGTGGATTTGAACCATGGGCCTCTGGGATTGCAGTGCAGCTTCTTGCCACTAGGCCACCAGAGCTCCCCTCAAAGTTAGCTTTTGATAGAAAGTTTGGGAGCATTTAGGAGAGTACAGGAGTTAAAAGAGATATGAAAACAGGACTCTGAAATTATAGAATTGAAATGCTTTAAAAAGGCTGCTCAAAATGATGTTGGGAATGGCTAACTGGATATCACAGGAGGTAAAAAGAGTGAAAGAATCTGCAGTGCTACTGAAGCCAGTCTTGAAATGATTGCATTGGGAGTAAGATGGCTTGGTGAGGAAGGTAAGTGGTGGTCAGTATGAGGAAATAACAGGTGAGGAAGCTGTGGTCAAATTTAATGAGCCCAAGCTTGAAATCCTAAAACTTGAGCCATTTTAAGAAATTTAAAAGGTTATTATGGTAGCCTTTCATTTGCCAAAACCATTGCCATTGAGTTCATTCTGACTCAGGCTGATACCATGTGTGCATGGTAGAACTTACACTCCCATAGAGTTTCCAAGTCTGTTATCTTTCAGATACTGACTGCCACATCTTTCTTTTAAGTGCCTCTGCATGGGTTTGAACCAACTTTTCAGTTAACAGCTGGAACTTTTATTGTTTACACCACTGAGGAACCCCCAGCATAAGAGGCTTCATAGAAGTGAAAATCATCAGACTTTAAGAAGAAACAATACCAGAAAAAACAAAATCCAAGGAGTTCCTTTTAGTTGTAGCAGCTAAAAAATATAATATTAACATTTATAAAGAACAGGCTTTGATTCTGACTTGCTCACAATAACTTCCCTGACTTGCTTTGAAGATTTCTTTATGTAAATCAGTTCTGAGTTAGGCTTGTCTTCAAAAAACTTGGTCTTACTAGAGTTTATTTTTTTTAGCAGTTAGAGTTCGGAGGGCTAACTTGGAAAAGACCCATTTTATGAAAGGTTTGACCACGCCTGCCAGACCAGGACAAAGTGTCCAAAGACATGACCTTTACTTTCAGCCACTGAGGTTGACAGCTACTTGGAACACACTTCTTCTGAACACAAGCAAACTTTGAGTAATACTTTGTGAACACACAAATAAAGAAATAGTATTTTATGGGTATATAAGCAATGTCCTTCATTAACCTGGTGTATTTGTTTATAAGAAGCCCTGAACAATGCTTCTGTGCTTAGTTGCTAACTGAAAGGCTACATGTTTGAATCCACTGTCCACTCTGTGAGAGGAAGAGGTGGCAACCCGCTTCTGTAAAGGTGATTCACAGGCTAGGAAATTTATGAGGGACGGAGTTCTGCTTCACCCTACACAGTCAGAAGCAACTTGGCAGCAGTGGATTTGGGTTTTGTGGCCCAATTAAAGGATTTAGGAAACTCTGGTGGCTTAGTGGTAATTACTCTGCCAACACAACAGTACTTGATTCGAGTCCACCAGCTGCTCTGTAGGAGATAGCTGGGCAATCTCCTTCTGTGTGATTTACTGCCTCTGAAAATCTGCTGGAGAGCCGGCGATAGCACACAAAAACAACACTACTAAAGGAATTATGCTATGTGATTAGAGTTGTTGTTATTATGCACTGTTGACTTGGAACTGATTCATAGCTGACCCTCCAGCAGGTTTTTAGACTGTAAATCGCATGGTAGGAGACTACACATCTTTCTGTCAAAGAGAAGCTGGTATATTTTAATTGTGTGGCTTTGAGTTGGCAGTCCAACTCCTTACCACTAGGCTACCAATGTTGTTGTTATGTGCTGTCGAGCCGCCTGTGACTCATAGCAATCCTATGTACAACAGTCCTAAACCCTGCACTATCCTGTGCCAATAGTGGAAGAATATAAGAACAAGGGAAAATATTAATTTTCTGTCATATTACCATAAAAAGGAAAAAGAAAAATATTACTAAGAGCAGAAATTTACTTTTCTAAAAAAATGAGTACTTATGAATAGAAAAATAGTGACATACATGCATAAAAATTTAATAACAATAGATGCTCAACTATGCTAAGAATGGGGGGCTATAGCTTCAGACTCCAGGTTAAGATCGAAAAAGAATTCTATTTTTTAGAAAAGAATGAGTAATATAGGACATCTTAGGCAACAAGTCTGGGTGAGGGACTTACTTTTTCGAAGACTCGCCATAACTCCCTGTTTGATGAAGAAGGAAGCTCCTCCATTCCATTCTCCCAACCCAGGATGCCCCTTTGCTCAGCAGAGCCAAGGGAACAACAGAACTGTTAGAAAATTCTTTTGGCACCTATTAGGAAATGGACATTCTCTGTTCTGATGTTGTCACAGAAACCACAAGTTGTCATTATGTGTTGTCGAGTTGCCTGGGACTTATAGTGACCCTATGTACAACAGCTCTGAACCCTGCCCTGTCCTGCACCAGTCTCACTGATTTAGACACACCTACCCTCATTGCCCCAGTTACAGTATCAGTCCATCTCTTCCGGGGTCTTCCTCCCCTTTGCTGTGCCTCTACCTTTACGAGCATGATGTCTTTTTCCAAGGAAGTCCTTCCTGGCCATTTGGCCAAAATATGTGAGACAGAGCTTCAAAATCCTAGCTTCCAAGGAGAGACTTGGTTTCACCCTCTCCAAGACAGACTTACTTGTTTTCTTGGTCGTCCATGGTATGTTCAAGGCTCTTTTCCAGCACCACAACTCAAAAGCATCAATTCTTCTGTCATCCTTAGTCACTGTCCAGATCTCTGATGCATAATAAGTAATTGGGAAGACCATAGTCTGGATCAGGCGCACCTTTGTCTCTGATATTGTTGCTTCTCAGGAAACACAAGAAACCTGCTTAAATAATGGACTTTAAATATCTAGACTGTGAACTAGAACTGATCTAATAATGTCCAGATGAGAGTGATAGGCAATTTTGACTGACTGCTTTAAAATTTATTTTACCTTTAACAGATTAGAAATTAAAGCCCCTACAGACATTTAAATACTTAAATTCCTTAAGCATTTCTTTCTTGGGCTGAATTTTTAAAAGAACCAGAGAGGTAACTGGGATAATCTTTTGTTTGTTTCAACCTTCTTTAATCAATCTACACTATTTACGAGAGGATAAAACCGTATTTTTATACTATTTACAAAATTCTAATACATTGTTTTTGAGAACAGATTCTTCCAATTCCCCTCACTCCCCACTCATCAAATTATATGCCATGATTAATCCCCCCTTCTCCTGTACATCCTCATTCCTCTGCTTCTACCCTTCCCCAACCCCTTGGGATACTTACACTCTTTCTACAATAACGGCTTTATATTAGTCCTTGTGAGACTGAGTTCACTCAGCATAATGCTCTCTAGTCCCTCCCAAGTTAGGTAATAATTTACCAAATCATTGCTCCTGCATGCTGCGAACGCACCATAATTTCTCAATCCATTCATTTGTGTTTGGACACTTGGGCTGTTTCCATGTTGAGATGGTGAATAATGCTGCTATGAACACTGGGATCATAATTTTTATGTGGCTAAAATGATTAATTTTGTAGAATAATTGTTTTGTCAAGAACTACAAAAAACTTTCACAGATCTTGCTATTATTTATAGAAAATGATCATGATTATCAATACTTGGTTAAGAGTGTTCTTCCAAGGATACTCTGGTAGCAAAATAAATTTTAGCTGTCATCAGCAACTAGATAATTGTCTTCCTGTTTATTTGAGTTCCTAGTTGTATTTTTAGCATCTCTGGACACATCCTCCAGTCATATCACATACTGAGAATGAACAGACTTGGGGAATATGGGTATCAGAGGACCCTGAAGGAGCATAAAGTAGAACTGATGACAGAAATAAAAGATTATTTCTCAAGCCTATGACACTCATTTTTGCTTGTGCCTCTTACATTTTCCTTCACTCCTCTATTTTCCATAGCTTTCTCCAAGCAGGTCTTTGAAGCAATTTCTTTTATTTATATGGTATAGACTCACTCAAGCAGATTTAGCATTGGCTTGGCTTGGAAAGTGCAAGGACAAGTTGGCTCTTTCTCGCTCCTTCCTCCTTCTGGGTGCTTTTACTCATTTATTCCTTTCTTGTCTTGCCTCCTGGAGCACTGCTGGGCCGTACAGTTGCCCGATTTACCACTATCACTTACTTTCTTTGTAACTTCAACCTGGGACTGCTAGATTTAGCAAATAAAAATACAGGTCTTTGGTTAAATTCGAATTTATGGCAAACTACCAATATATACAGTGTAAGTATATCCTGCAATATTTAGGATATATTTGTTGTTGTTAAGTGCCGTCAAGTCATAGGCGACTCACAGCTACCCTATGAATGAAAGACCTGAACACCTGTATAATTTTAATCCTTTCTCCAGGTTCATAGGGTTTCTGGACGAAAGCTATTTTGGAAGTGGATGCCACTTTTAATTGGGGAGCTCCACCAAACATGTCTACCATGGGTAACCATTATTGCATTTGACACATCAGTGTCACAGTGCTCAGCTTCACAGAAACCACAAGTTACCTCTGTACAGCAAGTGGACAGCCCAGGGCTATATGACCTAAAAGAATGTTTGACCAAAAGCAATTAAAAACAGGCCTGAGGGCATGTGGCTCTCGGGCCCTACAGTATTTTACAATTCTGGCATGCCAAATGCTGGTGGACTCTGGGCTAGAGACCCCCAATTCATCTGGCAAGTCCAATCTGCTGACACCCACTTGGGATGAAAAGAAAGCCATAAGAGCCCTGAGCATTCCATACGTGTCCCTCCTCAAGATGCAAGAGGTCATTCTAAGTTCATATTTACCCTAAAAAACATTTCTATAAAAATGACATTGAAGTGAGCATTCTATATTTTATCTAGCATTCCTACTTCCATCTTTTGAGCTTTTAAGAGGCTCCAGCAGCTGTCTGATCCTTCCTGTTTAGAACTATTATCTGCTTAAGTTCCCAATCCTGTAAGAATAAACTCAAAGCTAAATACGACCTTCTCATTATAGGCCTGCTGTGTTCTCATACTTCCTCCCAGCTCTGGTAATTCCCATAGGACTTCCTTAGAAGTTTTGTTTTTTTAATCTCTGGATTCTGAATTGTTGAAGAATGGGTGAAATGTCAGATCCATTTAACTTTGTCTTAGATACTTGATAATTTGAATTTTTAGCAAATGAAGACTCACAGGGATGGACCAGTTTTCCGGTAACAACATGATATATCTTTCTTCGATATCTGCTTTAGAAAGGAGCTATCGGGGGGGGGGAGGGGAACACCTCATCATACACATGATGCATTTTATGATGCTTTACTAGATCTAACCCACTACTGTTAAGTTGATTCGACATTCATGATGACCTTTAATCAGGTTTCTGAGGCTTTCCATCTTTACAGGAAGAAATGGCCTCATCTTTCTTTCACAGAGGAGTTGGTGAATTCAAACTGTTAACCTTTCAGTTAGTAGTCCAACATGTTACACACTACACCACGAAGCATACTTTATAGTGCCTTATTGCTGTTAGGTCCCATTGAGTCAGCTGTGACTAATAGTGACCTTTTGTAAAACAAAATGAAATACTGCTTGATCATTGCAATCTCTGCTGTGCTTAAACCCACTGCTGCAGCCACAGTGACAACCACTTCCTCGATAGTCCTCCTTTTTTTTCTGATGACTTTCTGCCTGTCCTAAGACTAACGATGCAGAGATGATATTTTAAGTGCACACTTGAAGACACAAAGGAAAAACCAGAAAAAACAAGGCACCTCAGGTGAGTTGGTGCCTAAGAGAATAAGCTCAGGTTCCTCTCTTGAGATTTTCTCTTGTACAGGGTCTGAGACAGCAGAAGGAAAACATAGAAATTCCAGGAGAATGACAAAAGTATAAAGCATTTTAGAAATATTTTAAAGAGGTAGAGTTGATGCTTTTTAAAACCATCTAATATACTTCCTCTTATATACATCATCTTATATATTTGATTGACTTTAAAAACAACAAACAAATGGATAGAGCTGTGGTATGTTCACACAATGGAATACTATGCTGCACTGAAAAACAAGGGACTCATGCAATATTATTCAAAATGGGTGACCCTGGAGGACATATGCTGAGTGAAGTATCTCAGGCAAAAAGGACAAATACTCATGGTGCCACTGTTGTAAAGCAGGACTGACCTGGGGGTTGGGGGGAGACTGACATAGATGGGTTCAATAATGTATACTGTATTGAAACAGATGAGGGAGAAAACTGTTTAAAAGGGGTATGTGATTAGGTATTTTTGTCATGACAGGAGTCCAGAGCGAAGGCTGCATAGTGCAGTGGACCTGGGGGGAGAGATTGTAAAACAATGAAAGACTTTTTCTTTTACTTTTCCAAGAGGGTAGTGTATTAGGGGGGAGGGTTGGAAGGGGAAAAAGTGCAACAATGAATGAATGAAAACCCAGAGTCTCTGTAAATTTTCATTGAAATTAATAATAAATTTAAAAAATACAAAACAACACACTATAGCACATTTTAAAAAGAATTTTCCTCCCTGTTGGTTCTTGGATCCTGTTTGGTAGCTTTTGTCCCACTTAGGTGATCCGAATATAAATGAGAAACCCAAAGGAATTGGTTCAAAGATCCCTGCATGTGTCACTGCCTCTCGGCAGCTCCAACATTTCCTTAAAGCACAACCTGGATTTTGTTTCTGAATGATATTAAAGAGATTACAAGAATACTGTAATTTCCCTACCACAGTTTTCCATATCGGTGAGCCATTCTGGAACACTGAACACTTCAAAAGGCTTTTGACAGTATCCTTCCTCTCACTTTCTCTCCTGTAAGTGGAGGACAACAAATTTTTCAAATGCTAGTGAGAGAGTTGTTCTATCAATCTGAGTGTTCAATGAATAATCCTAGTTGAAGGCACATATGTAACAGGAAAAAGAATATTTGACTGGAAATCAAATGGAGGGAGTAATGGATTCCACTAATTAGCTGTTGTTTATGAACCTTGTTATCGTCTAAACGAGAGTGATGAACTTTATGCTCTTCAAGGTTCATTCCTGCTCTAAAGTTTTACAATTCCTCTTGTATCCTGCCCCACATTTGTGTGCTTCTTGTAAGGAAGCTGCACTAAAGCTTTTAGCCAAGCTTAACAAATGCTTTTTACTTTCTATTAAAATCAGATACTCTTTTTTTAAAAGAAAATTTTAGCTTGCTGGAAACAGTTTTCTAAGTATAGAGATCCTGAAATTTAGAAAATAAGCAGATTTTATTTTTTTAGAGCTTTATTAATCTCATTATCAATGTTTTAAATGTAGCAGACACTTCTGTCACTCAGCAGTGGTGAAACTAGTAAACAAGGAAGAAATATATAATGAGAAGGTTTTCCCCCAGTCATACTATAACTGGCTGCTTCCTATCATATTCTCCTCCTCAACTAGGTGTTATAAAAATTTTCTTCCACGTAATATAGACAATTCAAGAAAAATATTGGTATTATCCAAAATTTCACCATCATATATGATTGTTGTAATTGTGTGAAATAGCTTTCTATGTGTCTATCTGTACAAAATACATCTCTATTTATTACTTATATATTCTTACGGATTTAATTGTATCTTCTTCCCACTCAAACGATGCCCCTCTAGCCTGTGATACCACTTAGAAATAGGTTTTATTTATTATGGGTTAACGAGGCTATATGATGTTATCTTTTCTAATAGAAAAATGAGCAGGTTTAAGTGTTTCACTGATTATGCAAAGGCATTTGACTGTGTGGATCATAACAAACTTGGCTGACTCTGAGAAGAATGGGAATCCCAGAACATTTAATTGTGCTAATGCAAAACCTATACTTGGACCAAGAGGCAGTAGTCAGAACAGAGCAGGGTAACACTGCATGGTTCAAAATTGGGAAGGGTGTACGCCATGGATGCATCCTGTCTCCATACCTTTTCAATATGTATGCAGAGCAGATTATCCAAGAGGCTGGGCTCTATGAGGAGAACTGTGGCATCAGGATTGGTGGAAGATCTATTAACAATCTGCGTTATGCAGATGACACAACCCTGCTTGCTGAAACTGAGGAGGACCTCATGCACTTGCTGCAGAGGGTCAAGGACTGCAGCCTTCAGTATGGCCTGAGGCTCAATGTCAAGAAGACAAAGATTCTCTCCACTGGACCAATTGGCAGCGTCAGGATGGATGGCGAAGAGATTGAGATTGTTCACAGCTTCAGTTTGCTCGGCTCCACAGTCAACACTCTTGGCACCAACAGTCAGGAAATAAAAAGGCGTATCACGATGGGAAAGCCTGCGCTTAGGGACCTCTCTAAAGTACTCAGGAGCAACGGTGTCTCTCTGGAGACTAAGGTGTGCCTGATACAGGCCATGGTCTTTTGCAATCGCTTGTTATGCATCAGAGAGTTGGACAATAACTAGGGAGGACAGAAGGAGAGTTGATGCCTTTGAGCTGTGGTGCTGGAGAAGAGTACTGAATGTACCATGGACTGCCAGGAAAACAAACAGATTCATCTTGGAGAGGATTAAACCAAGCTACTCCTTGGAGGCAAGGATTCTGGGGCTTCATCTGACATACTTTCGACATGTTGCCAGGAGGGACGGGTCCTTGGAGAGGGGCATCATGCTTGGGAGGGTGGAGGGGCAGCGCAGGAGGGGAAGACCCTCTATGAGATGGATTGATTCGGTGACTGGGGTAATAGGGATGGGTGTGTCAGAAGCAGTGCGATTGGCGCAGGATAGAGTAGGGTTTAGGGCTGTTGTGCATAGGGTCGCTATGAGTCACAAACGACTCAACGGTACATAACAACAACAACAATTATGTTATCTTTTTTTAAATTCTGTGATGTTATCTTTTAAAATAGAAAAATGAGCAGGTTTAAGCACAGAAATAACACAGATGGGAGAAACATGCAACCGGTTATGAAAAGATCTTATATCTCATTTAATTAAGAAATCAATTTGTTGACATACAAATGAATTGGATCAAACAGAATACTTTTATCTTCAGGACATAGGTAATACCTCAAACAAATATCAATTTAAAAGCTCTGTGGTCATTAAAGAGATCATTCAGACATAAACTTAGCAGAGAGGGTAAGAGTCTTTATGTCTTCCGCTGAAGGCAAAGCCATTTGTTAGGCAGTTCATAGGAATATCTTTCCACCAGGTCTTCATCATACGGGATATGCCATGAGTCTCCAGTTGTTTGTACCACTGTGTCATAGCAGAAAACATGCTGTTGAATTAAAAAAGAACACCAGACAATGATAATAATATTACTGGGTTACCTGGACATTTCCCTTTCTCTTCCCACAACTTCTCAGTTTCCTTCAACGGCATTTTTCATCACTTACTTCACAATGGATTTTTTCTAAAAAATTGGTTTCCTTATAATAATTCATATACATTGTGTTTTATATACTTAATTACTATTAATCAATGTCTTTTATCATCCTGTCTTATTAAAACTCCACTGTATCTTCTCTATTCCTTTACATCTCCCACCCATCTGTTCAAAAGGGGAAGGTGAAAGGGTAAGGGGGGAGTGGAAGAAGTGGAGGCAGAAGGAGGAGGAGGGGAGAAAAAACAAAAAAAACCCCACAATGAAAATATAATGAATGGGAACAATTGTATGAAACACAATGAATGAAGAGTAGTGTGAAAAACAATGTATATGAACTCTGTAAGCAAACCAATATAAATTAATTAAAAAATTTTTTATTTTAAAAAAACCTCTCCACAGTGGATTTTTAAATAGTGGCTAATCTTGCAAAGATGAACCTTATTATTTAGTTATTTTTTGGGATTCAATGTTTAATGTTAAATACTCTTGAGAGGAACATTATATTTACAGGATAAAGAATTTGTTTTGTTGGCTCTACTGGGTTTATGTGTGATTAAAATATATATATATAAACATTTCAGATATACGAAAGTAGAGAAATAGTATAATAAACTCTCATGTGTCCATCATCCTGATTCAACCACTATCAACTCCTGGTTAATCTTATTTACTACCTAATTCTTTGGTCCCTTTCACATCCAAAATGATTTTGAAGCAAGTCGTAAATGTTTATGTCATTTCTTTTAAAAGTATTTTAGGGTAGATCTCTGAAAGATAAGGACTCTTTTTTTTAATTTAATTTTATTATTTTTGTGTGAGTGTACCATCAAATCAGATCTGACTGGTACAGGAGGAGATTGTCCCTCCTTCTCCAGCAGAGCATCTGGTGGATTCGAACCGTGCGCCTCTGGGATTATAGTTGTAGCTCCTTGCCACTAGGCTGAGCTCCCCTGGGACTCATTATTTTTAAATGTTTGATTTTTACCTTTTTAATGATAACATTATTTTATTTAAAAAGAATAATTCCTTGTTGTTGTTGTTGATTGCCATCAAGCTGAGCACAACTCATAGTGACCCTATGAGCAAAAAAGGCTTGAAGCCTTTCTATAACTATTGTCATTTATCAAAGTTCATAGAGTTTCCAGAGGCATGTTTAGGAATTGGATGCCATTCTTGCTTCCAAAATAACTCCTCAGAATAATTCCTTAGCAGCATAAAATTTTTACTCTTTATATCTCCCTGATATGTGTGTGTGTGTGTATATATATATGTTTTTATACATTTTAGTCTTTGTTTGAACCAGAATTGAAATAATTATATGGTGAATGAAACATTTCTTCAATTTCTTTTAATCTAGAGATTTCTTTTCCATTACATATCTTTCTCTCAAAATTTTTGTTTTCCTTATTGTTCAAAACACTCAATCAGTTGTCCTTTTTCCCCATAGTCTTCTCTGTCTTTACCTTACTGAGTATACTCCTGCGGTATCACCTGATACCTTATTTCCTGTAAACCTGTTGTATATTTTTTGACCTCTGAACCATATTTTGACATGGACCAGTGTATTTTTCTATAGTAACTTGCCTTTGGATTTTCTTCTTTACCGAAGAGGCATCTTTGTGGTGACTATTAACCAAAGGTTCATAAGTCAAACTCACTGGCTGCTCCACAAGAGAAGCATGTGGCAGTTTGTTTCTGTAAAGATTTCTAGTCTTGGAAATGTTATGAGACAGTTCTACTCTGTCCATCAGTGCTGCTATGGATTAGAATTAACTCAGTGGTGGGATTGGTTTATAGTAGAATATGAGTCAGAATCAACATGACGAGAACGACTTTAAACTAGAATTAGGGAATTCTGGTGGTCTGCCTGATAACTAAAAGGCTGACGGTTCAAATCCACTAGGTGATCTATGGGAAAAAAAGATATAGTGGTCTGCTCCTATAAAGATTCTAGCTGAGGAAACTGTATAGGGAGTTCTACTCTGTAACATGGGATTGTTATGAGAGAGGATTTACTCAACAGCATAGAATAACAAAAAGTCAAGAGTAAATGAGCCCTGGTGGCTCAATGATTAAGTACTTGGCTCCTAAACAAATGGTTAGCAGTTCAAACCCACCAGAAACACCTCTGGAGAAAAGAAGTGATAATCTGCTTCTGTAAAAAGTTACAGCCCCAGAAACTCTATGGACAGTCTGTCATACAGGGTTGTTATGAGTCAAGATCAACTCAATGGCATACAACAGAAAATTAGAAGCAAAGGAGAACTCAACTAAGACACATGCAAGAGAAGTGTTTTAAACATGGAAAAGGGGTTATTTAGCAGAAGTAGAAGTATAAAGATTAATCATAAAGGACAAGCAATCATGAGCTATTGAAAAAAAACTGAGGAGAAACCCCTCCCCCCATAAATGAGAAGTCATAACTGAGATCACCAATAACATCCTAGGTATTTTCAGTATGTCAATTAATTTAGTGTAAAGATCTATGAAAATTTTGCTGTGGCAGAGACACTGCTTCTAGGAACTGCCTAGAAGTGAACTTAGGAAAAAGAAAACATTCAGAAAAATCAGCTAGCTGCAACATTTTGTTACTATGTCACTTTCTTATTATTACTTTACTCTGTTGACAATATTCAGAGAACAGATAACATACCTGAAAAGTCAGTTTTGATGCAGGAAACCTACTAGTAATTGCCAGCTGATGTCCTTGCTGCCACTTAAAGAAGAGGCGTTGAGTCTTGGCATCAGGCAGACAAGCTTTGTGGTCCCGCATCAGGTCTTTTGTAATAAACTTGCAGTGGTTCCCTGAGTGCAGTGTGGCGTACAGAAGGAAGGGATCATCCTCTGAGCTAAGCCAGGCAATGAGAAAACACACAATCAAGCAAAGCCCTGAGGAGGCAGAAAGCAGTTTTCTTCTCCAGGTCTTTTAGTCTTCTGTTTTCTTTTGTGGTGCTCTAAAAGCTTGACAGACTTGACTGTAGGAACATTTATTATTTACTTGGAAGATTTTAGGGCAGGCAATACCATCTAGAAAACAGATGGAAATTTAAGGGGATGGAATGCTAATGAATAATGCTCACACAATTCAACTGGATTTGTGCACTGTAATGAAGGTATCTAACAAACTTCATATTCAACAGCTAGTTTTCTGTGTTCCTAGGGGCAATTGTGTGTTTGCCACATCTTCTGCAGGAGGACACTGTTTTTCTCTTTCCCTCACCTAAAATAAAACACTACTAAGGCATGTTGGAAGCAGGAGTGGCATCTACTTCCTAAACAACATGTCTCTGGAAACTCTATGAACATTGATAAATGATGATAGAGAAAAGCTTCAGGCCTTTTGTTCATAGGGTCACTATGAGTCATGCTCAACTCGATAGCATCAACACCACCACCACCACAAGGCATGATGATACTTTTTTAAACAAACAGATATTGTTATAAATATAAATATCCAAACGTTGTTGTTGTGTACCATTGAGTCAAAACTGATTCTTTGCTGTCCCTCTGGTAGGTTTTCAGAAGTAGTTAACTGCACAGGAGGAGACTTTCTCCCACAGAGCACCTGATGGACTTGAACCATGTGCCTTTGGGATTGCAGTGTAGCTTCCTGCCACTAGGCCACTAAAGGCCTTAAATGATCACTGATTCAACCCTTACAAATAGCTGGTACAACAAAAATAGAATCCAAACGAAACTGTAAGGCCAGTTTCCAACAGGACTCTTGATTAAAACAGTTTTTTTTTTGCATTAAAATAATGATGATGATAAGGTTTTGCTGTTAAGTGCCATCAAGCCATCTCTGACTCTTACCCAGTGTACAGTGGAACATAACCCTGCTGGATCATGCACCATGATGACAGTTTTTGCTGAGGGTAAACCCACTGTTGTAGTTACTGGGTTATTCCATTTTGTTGAGAGTCTTCCTCTTTCTTGCTGATGCTTATTTTTCCAAGCAGGATTTCCTTTTCTAAGGAAAAGGAATCCTCCTTACCTCTAAGGAGAAGCCGGGCCACACTTCTTCCAACACAGATTGTTTATTCTTTTGGCCACCCACAGTGTATTCAATACTTTTCACCAAGTCCACAACTTAGAGCTCTCCATTTTTCTTCAGTCTTCAAAGCAACAGAAAATAGTATGGCTTGGGCCAGGCAAACTTTAGTCTTTAAAATGACATTTATGCTCTACCATATGTTAAAGAGATTCTTTTTTTTATTTTATTATTTTTGTGTGAGTGTACCGTCAAATCAGATCTGACTGGTACAGGAGGAGATTGTCCCTCCTTCCCTGGCAGAGAATCTGGTGGATCTGAACCGTGCACCTCTGGGATTGTAGTTGCAGTTCCTTGCCACTAGGCCACCAGAGCTCCCCTGTTAAAGAGATTCTTGACAGCAGATTTGCCCATTGATATCTTGACTGCTACTCTAGGTTGACTGCGGATTCAAGTAAAATGAAATTGCTGACAACTTCAATCTTTTCCCCATCTATCATGAAGCTGCTTACAGGTTCAGCAGTGAGGATTTTTGTTTTCTTGATGTTGAGACGGGATTCATATTAAAGGTTATAGGGTGGGGTTTTTTTTTTCATTCATTCATTGTTGCATATTTTTACCCCCTCTCCCAGTTCATTTAAAAAAAAAAAACAACATTCATTCATTGTGCACAATTACCTCCCTTCTCTCCTTCTCCCTAGTCCTCTCTGCAATGCACCTTTTATTCTGAGCTATTGCCACAGAGATAATGCCTGATCATATATTCCTTTTAAACAGTTCTTCCCTTCATCTGTTTCAGTGCAATGCTCATTATCTGTCCACTCTGATCCTATTCTCCTCCCAAACCCTCATGTCAAACTTACTTTATAAGAGTGGTACTATATAGTATTTGTCCTTTTGTGACAGAGATATTTCACTCAGCATAATGCCCTGCAGGGTCGCCAGTGCTGCATAGTATTCCATTGTATGAATATAGTTTTTCTATTCATTCATTTGTTGATGGCCACTTTGGTTGCTCCCATCTCTTTGTTATTGTGAATAACGCAGCAATAAACGTGGGTGTGCATACATCTGTTTGAGTGGTGGCTCTAGTTTCTTTAGGTTATATTTCCAGTAGTAGCATTGCTGGGTCAAATGGTATTTCTAACTTTTTTAGGAAATGCAAAACCACTTTCCATAGTGATTGTACCATTTTATACTTCCACCAGCAGTGAATAAGGGTTCCTATCTCTCTACAACCTCACCAGCACTGTCTGCACTCTGTTGAATGTTGCTACTACTGTTGGGGTAAAATGATATCTCATAGTTGTTTTTATTTGCATACCTCTGACAGCTAGGGATTTTGAACATTTCTTCAAGTGTTTGTTTGAAAATACTATAATATTTGATCTTCTGCAGCAAGCATTTCAAGTCTTCTTCGCCTTCAGCAAGCAAGCAAGCAAGCAAGTTTCCCTCCAATCCTGATGCCAAGATCTTCTTCGTTTAATCAAACTTCTCAGATTATTTGCTCAGCATACATATTAAACAGGTAAAAAGTATAATCCTGATGCAAACCTTTCCTGATTTTACACTATAAAGTATCCCCTTGTTCTGTTTAAATGACTGTTTCTTTGTCCATGGACTGTTCCACTTGAGTACAATTCAAATGTTTTGGAATTTCCATTCTTCTAAATGTTATCAGTGTTTTATAATGTTCTACACAGTCAAACTGTGTGGATCACAACAAATTGTGGTTAACCTTGAGGAGAACGGGAATCCCAGAACACTTGATTATGCTTATGTGAAACCTAGACTTGGGCTCATCAAGAATCTGCATTGTAGATGACACAACACTGTGTGCTGAAACTGAGGAGGACCTGATGCTCTTGCTGCAGAAGGTCAAGGACTGTAGCCTTTAATATGGATTGAAGCTCAACATCAAGAAAACAAAGATCCTCACCACTGGGCTGACTGATTGCATCATGAGAGATGGTGAAGAGATTGAGATTGTTAACAGCTTTAGTTTGCTTGGCTCCACAATCAACACTCTTGGTACCAGCAGCCAGGAAATTAAAAGATTAATTTTATTAGGAAAAGCTATTGTTAGGGACCACTTTAGAATACTGAAGAGCAATGACGTCAGTCTGGAGACTAAGGTGCGCCTGATTCAGGCCACAGTCTTTTCAATTACATGCTATGCAACAGAACGCTGGACAGGGACTTAGGGATGACAGAAAGAGAATTGATGCCTTTGAGCTGTGGTGCTGGACAAGAGTACTGAATATACCATGGACTGTCAGGGAAAAAAAAAGGTTCTCCCTAGAGAGTGAAATCAGACTACTCCTTGGAGGCAAGGATTTTGAAGCTTTGTCTGACTTACTTGAGACATGTTGCAAGGAGGGACCAGTCCTTGGAGAAGGACATCATGCTTGGGAAGTTGGAGGGACAGTACAAGAGAGGAAGACTCTTGATAAGATGGATTGATTCAGTTACTGGGGTAATGGGGGTAGGTGTGTCAGAGACAATAAGATTGGTGTGGGATAGAGCAGGATTTAGGGCTGTTGTACACATGGTCGCTATGGGTTGCAGGTGACTCAATGGCACATAACAACAACAACAACAACATACTTAGACCAGGAAGCAATTCTCAGAACAGAGCAAGGAAATAATACATGGTTCAAAATCAGGAAGGGAGTGAGTCAGGGATGTGTCATGTCTCCATACTTTTTCAATCTATATGCAGAACAGATCATTAGGGAGGCTGGGCTTTATAAGGCAGAATGTAGTATCGGGATTGGAGGAAAACTCATCAACAACCTACTTTACGCAGATGGCACAACCTTGCTTGCTGAAACTGAGGAGGACCTGAAGTGCTTGCTGCAGAAGGTTAAGGACTGTAGTCTTCAATATGGATTGAAACTCAACATCAAGACAAAGATTCTCACCACTGGGCCAATTGGCATCAGCATGATGGATAGAGAAGAGATTGAGGTTGTTAACGGTTACAGTTTGCTTGGCTTCACAATCAACACTCTTGGCACCAAACAGTCAGGAGATCAAAAGACGAATTACATTAGGTAAATCTGCTGTCAAGGACTTTTCCAGAGTACTGAGAAGCAACAATGTCAGTCTATAAGGTGTGCCTGATCAAGGCTATAGTCTTCACAATTACTTGCTATTTATCAGAGAAGTGGACAATGCCTAAGGATGACAGGAAAATAACTGATGCCTTTGAGTTGTGGTGCTGGAGAAGTGTCTTGAACATACCATGGACCACCAAGAAAACAAACAGGTCAGTCTTGGGAAGGGTAAAACCAAGGTTCTCCTTAGAGGCTAGGATTTTGAAGCTCCATCTCACATACTTTGGGCATGTAGTCAGGAGGGACAGGTCCTTGGAGAAGGACATAATGCTTGGAAGGATGGAGGGACAGTGCAGAAGAGGAAGACTCCAGATTAGATGGATTGATACAGTAATGAGGGCAATGGTGGTAGGTATGTCAGAGTCAGTGAGACTGGCTCAGGACAGGGCAGGCGTCAAAGCTGTTGTACTTAAAGTCGCTATGAATTGTGACTTGACAGCACATAACAACAAACAAAGTCAAATGCTTCTACATATAAGAAAACTAAAAGTAAATGTCTTCCTGGTATTTTTTTGCTTTTATTGGAGATTCATTTGATAGCAGCAATGATCTCTCATTCCACAGCCTCTTCTAAATCCAGCTTGAATTTTTGACAGCTCTGTCAATGTACTGTTCCAGCAGTTTTTAATAATCTTCAAGAATATAGTATGTGTAATAAGTATTGTTCTATACTGTTTCTGTATTTGATATTGTCCTGTAATATGATAATGTTAACTAACACACGTTTAGCATGCAGAGCTATGCCAAAAATTTGACCTGTGTTATTTACATAAAGGTAAGTAGTTCGAACCTACCAACTGTTCTACAGGATAAAATTGTGACACCTTGCTTCCATAAAGATTACAGCCTTGGAAACCAGATAGGGAAGTTCTCTGTAGGGTTCCTACGTGTCAAATAACTTGATGGAAATATATACTTACATGTATTATCTTATTTAATATTAATAAAAGTCCCATGGGGATTTTTGTATGAAAGAGACACTTTCCCAGCTAGGAAGTGGCAGAGACATGATATGTGCCTGGGTAGACTAATTTCCAAGCCTGCTCTCCCAGTGGCAATCCATGTTGCTTGAAATGATTTAATGAAAAGCATTACTATTAAAAAAAATAAAGAAAAGCATTACTATTGTCTTCTCCTATTGAAGACATAGAAGTACTCCTCCATCCCCTGAATAAATAAAATGAAGACTTATACCTGTTGTGAAGGAAGAAAAAATAACACCCTCTAGTTTGGGATCTGGATGAGGGGTTTGCTTCTTGTTGCTTGGACAAAAGTCAACGGTTTTGAGAATGCTGTCAAATCTTGATATTATCATATTCAACTTAATGAAATCTAGATTTGAGATTTGAGGTACATATGCTCATTATTCATGTTAATCAGAGACAAATTTCTGTAATATAAATAGTCTGAAATTGCACATTAAAAGTTGATGTGCTGCTAATGATCTGGGCAGTTTTTAGTGATTTGGACATTAAATTTTGTTACTGATAATTTTTATATTTTCTATATTTTATATTTCAACAAGAACATATTGTTAGAAAGCTAAGAGTAAAACATGTAGCTCAAAAATGCTTTTTAAAAAAAAATGTTCTCTCTATATGTAGAATAAATCTCAAGCCTCTTGCTTGTTTAAATAGCCCATGAAGTGCGATATAATGTGGTTCCTGTTTTTTCTCTCACCCCAGAACCTACTATTACACTGCTTGCTTTCTTGCTGCTATCATCTATCCATACTTCCCTTCTTCCCATTCCACAATCACACTAACTTTATTCTTACCTCAGAACTTTCTAAACACTGGTGGGAAAGGTGGAGGGTCAGAGGAAGAAAGACTTTCAACAAGGAAAACTGACATAGTGACTGTAAAAATGGGCACACTAGAGATTATGAGGATGTACAGGGTAGGGCAAAGTGCAGATTTGTTGTTCCTAAGGTTGCTATGAGTGATAGTCAACTCGATGGCACTTAACAATTTCTTCTAACTGGTATGTTCTCTTTCCCATCAGAAATACCTTTCCTGACCTCCCTATCTATTCCCTTTGGACCTACACCCTTAGAAAAATCCCTCTTCTTCTATTTACTCAAGCTGGTTTATTAGTTTCATAGCACTGGTCATAGTGTAGATGAAGAATAAACACTGTTTGGACTATCAGAAAAATGAAGGTTTGTCTTGAGAGGAGCACCACACAGAAGTGAGGATGCTGAGATTTCATCTCACATACTTTAGGCATGGTATCAAGAGGGACCAGGCCATGGAAGACATCAGGTTAGATAAAGTAGAGAGGGCTAGTGAATTACATTCAGATCCTCACTACATCAAAGGTCTCAAACAAAACAAGGACTGTCAGGATGGTACAAGACCGGGCAGTGTTTTATTCTGTTGTACACAGGGTCCCTATAAATTGGAAACAAACTGATGACAGATTTTTACTGTAGGTCCTAAAAGGGTAAGGACTTCTGTCTTGCTCATTGCCATTTCTCCAGAAGACAGAAGCTGCTTGTATTTGTTGTTTGGTGAATGGATGATTTTGGACCTATGGCATGCATTCTGTTTACTAATCTCACCCCTGCTTTTATACTCTTGTTGTTTCTTCTTCTATTATCTCTCTGTAGAAGCTACATTCTTATAAAATGTTGATGTATTTTTTCTGAGTCAAGGTTGAAAATATATATATATATACACACACACACACACATTCATATATATTTTCTTTTATATAAGAATATATATATGTGTGTGTGTGTGTGTGTTTAAACTAGTAGATGGTTGAAGCCTACTGTTATTTACCTATTACTTTCAATACTTACATATTATCAGCAAAGAAGCAATTTGCTTGGTTTTGCACCTTTTTCATCTCATCCTTTCTCCATCGGGAATGGTAATTTAGCATATGTTTCCGGCCCAGGACCAGCAATCGAAGATTCTGCTTTGCTAGCTGAGTGACTACATCCAAAAGCTAAAACAATACAAGGTCAAAGAAAGTCAGAGGGAGAATCTCAATTAAGTTGTACAATTCTTTTAGCTGCTAAACTCAATGGTAAAGCATTTTCTGGAAAGGAGTACAGGGGGGAAAATCTCTTAAAATAACTTTCCTTGTTTGTAAACATGAAGAAAATATTTCCCTATTAAAATGATTGTTTAACCTTTAACTACTGATAAGGCTCAATTGTATATAGGGTTTTCAAAGGCCTATTATATTTCGGAAGTGTATGGCCAATCCTTCTTCCTAGTCTTTCTTTAAATTGAGATTTTAATAAAAGTTTATAGATAACTTGGATTTCCATTCATTCATTGGTACACATTTTCCTCCCACCCCCACTCCCTGCCCAGTTCACTTTTTTCTTTGGGAAAAAAATTCTTCCATTGTTACACAGTCGGCCCCCCAGTCACTCTACTATGCAGCTTTATTCTGGACTCTTGTCATGCCAATTATACCTAATCATATATTCCTTTTATACAGTTCATCCCCTCATCTGTTTCAATGCTGTGTACATTGTTTATATCCTCTTTCTTTAGTTTTCCCCTAATTCCCCTGCCAGTCCTGTTTTATAAAAGTAGCATTATAAAAAAATGGCATAATACAGTCTTTGCCTTTTTGTGACTGAGATATTTGACTCAGTATAATGTCCTCTATGGTTACCCATTTTGTATATTTCATGAGTTCTTCGTTTTTCAGTGCCGCACAATATTCTATTGTGTGAATATACCACAGCTTCTCTATCCATTTGTTTGGTGATGGGCACTTAGGTTGTTTCCAACTCTTTGCTAGTGTGAACAAAGCAGCAATAAACATGGGTGTGCACATATCTGCTTGGGTGGCAGTTCTGGTTTCTTTACGATATATTCCCAGAAGTGAAACTGCTGGGTTAAGTGGTATTTCTATTTCCAACTTTTTGAGAAAGCGCCATACTGCCTTCCTAGTGGTTGCAGCATTTTACAGTCCCACCAACAGAGAATAAGGGTTCCACTTTCTCCACAACCTTGCCAGCATTTGTTGTTTCCTAGTCTGTCTTAATTTGAATGTTTAGTTTTAGAACAATATCTGTGAGAGAAACATTTTACCAAAAGGAGCAGATGAAAGACACAACCTCTTACAGAAATATCCAATATCTTCAGTGTGTATGTGTGTGTGTGTGTGTGTGTGTGTCCCTACCCCACCCCCCACCCCCACCCTGGTGTGTGCATCTTGTCCCTTCACTTTTCCTACTACATCAGCATCCCTTGTACTTCCACCTACCCTGTCCAGCATCTCTCTCCCCCAGCCACCCTTGATACGATAGCTTAGGCCACAGTCACTTCTGTGATGTCTTGCACCTTGTGCTGCTGCTGGTCTCTCATTTAGAACGATGTAAGTTCAAAACTCATGCATCAGATTCAGTGAAAGATTTTTGTGTGAGGCAGTACTGGGGAAAGGTTCTTGCCCCTGAACAAAACCTTGCTGAAGATTATTCAGAAAGTACATTGACAGAGAACTACCATAAATACAAGCTGGGTTTATAAGAGGTGTGTCACTAGAGACAATATACCAATATCAGATGGATGTTGGCAGAAAGCAAAGAATGCCATAAGAATGTTTATCTGTGTTTCACTGACTATACAAAGGAATTTGACTGTGTGGATCACAACAAATAGTAGTTAACCTTGAGGAGAAGAGGAATACCAGAACACCTGGTTGTGCTTTTATGCAAAACCTATACTTGGACCAGGAAGCAGTCCTCAGAACAGAGCAATGAAACACTGCATAGTTCAAAATCAGGAAAGGAGTGTGTCAGGAATGCGACTTGTCTCCATATCTTTTCAATCTATATGCAGAACAGATCATTCAGGAAGGAAGGCTTTATGAGGAGGAATGTGGCATCAGGACTGGAGGAAGATTCACCAATAACCTATGTTATGCGGATGACACAACCCTGATTGCTGAAACTGAGGACCTGAAGCACTTCCTGCAGAAGGTCAAGGACTACAGCCTTCAATACGGATTGAAGGTCAACATCCAGAAGAAAAGATTCTCACCACTGGGCTAATTGACAGCACCATGAAGGATGGAGAAGAGATTTAAACTGTTCACAATTGCACTTTGCTTGGTTCCACAATTAACATTTTAGGCACCAGCAGTCAGGAAATCAAAAGATTAATTGCTTTGGGAAACTATGCTGTCAAGGACCTCTCCAGGGTACTGAGAAGCAATGATGGCAGTCTAGAGACTAAGGTGTGCCTGATCCAGGCCATGGCCTTCACAATTACTTGCTATGCATCAGAGAGCTGGACAATGACTAAGGATGACAGAAGAAGAATTGATGCCTTTGAGTTGTGGTGGTGGAGAAGAGTCTTGAACGCATCATGGACCACCAAGAAAACAAATAGGTCTGTCTTAGAAAGGGTGAAATCAAGTTTCTCCTTTAGACTGGTATTTTGAAGTTCTGTCTCACATACTTTGGGCACATGATCAGGAGGGACTGGACTTTGGAGAAGGACATCATGCTTGGAAGAGTGGAGCGTACAAAAGAGGAAGATTCCAGATGAGATGGATAGATACAGTAGCTGAGGTATTAAGTATAGGTGTGTGGGAGTCAGTGTGACTGGCTCAGGACGGGACAGGCTTCAGAGATGCTGTACATAGGGTTGCTATGAGTAGCAGGTGACTTGACGGCATCTAACAACAACAAGGCTAAAGTGGACACAAGGGGATTTTATAAGTATTAGCTAGATAAATTGTTGTTTTTTTTTAAATTTTATCTTATTATTTGTGTGTGTACGTGTACCGTCAAATCAGATCTGACTGGTACAGGAGGAGATTATCCCTCCTTTCCCGGCAGAGCATCTGGTGGATTCGAACCAAAGATAAGTTGTTTTTAAGATATACCTTCTAGACCTCACTGGGAGAAAGACATGAAGTTTCAAGTGACTTGGATTTTGCTCCTACACATCATCCCCAATCTCATTTCAACCAGCACAGTTCAACTTTTGTATATTTAGGTATTGGCATTTTCATTTTACTTGAATAAACAGCTCTAGCTTGTGACTTGTTACACTACTCATGAATTTTCAAGCAGGAGCCCTGATGAACATAGTAGCCTACATGTTGGACTATATAAACTCAAAGGTTAGCAATTCAAGACCACCAGGTGTTCCACAGAAGAGAGGAGGCAGTCTGCTGCAATTAAGATTTACAGCCTGGAAATCTGATGGAAGCCTGCCATAAAGCAGAACTGATTCTTGCAGTGGTTTTCCCCTTCATGCTATGGCTCCACTGTTGAGACAGCTGCCTTTGACTGAAATCTTCTCCTCCAGAGATTTGTAAATGCCCAACTTTTATTCCTGTGCTTATAAGATCTTCTCAAAAGTCTAGACTTGGATTTTTATCAAACTTAAGGCACGCTGTTGGGCTTCACCAGCTGCTCCATGGCAGAAAGACAGGTAATCCTGAGTGATTTACAGCCTCTGAAAAACCACTGGAGGGTCAGCTTTGAGTTTATTCCAGCTCAATGGCACATAACAATAACAGTATTTTGTGAGCTTATTTAAAGTTAATCATAATGAAAAGCTCATAGTTTACTGTCAAGTACAACATATTAAAAACTATGTTATATAAATGGATATTACTAAATAAAGCAAAAACTAATGAAAAAAATTATAATTTATATTGTAAGAGAAGGATGGGCAATCTCCCCCCCGGTGTTTAACTGCTTCTGAAAGCCTGCTGGAGGGTCAGCTATGGGTCAGACCCGAATTCTATGCTACACAACAACAACTATAATGTATTAGAAATAAAACAGCACCTGGACCTTATGAACAAATAATCACAAATTGAAACAGAAAAACTAATTCTCTTTGTAACCTTTCACTCAAATAATAACAAAAAAAAAGTTAAATCACAAGTGGATAACAAAAAAAATTTAAATCACAAGTAGAAAACTGGTAAAGAAATACAATTTCTTTCGTCTTGGTTGAAAATAAGTAATATGCAAAACAAAGTTTATTGATGAATATTCTTCCAATCCTGATGCCACGTTTTTATTCAGAGAGTATTGCTTCTAAAATAATTTGCCAGTAAACAGATTAAACAGATATGGACAAAGGATACAACCTCAGCGCACACCTTTCCTAATTTTAAAACAAACTGTGGTTGACTCTGAGAAGAATGAGAATCCCAGATATTTGACTGTGCTTATGCAAAACCTATACTTGGACCAGCAGGCAATCATCAGAATCCAGAACAAGGAGACACTGTATAGTTCAAAATCAGAAAGTGTGTATGCCGGAGATGTGTACTGTCTCCATACCTTTTCAATCTATATGTAGAAGAGATCATCCAGAAGGCTGGGCTGTATGAGTAGGAATGTGGCATCAGGACTGGAGGAAGATTCACCAATAACCTATGTTATGCGGATGACACAACCCTGATTGCTGAAACTGAGGAGGACCTGAAGCACTTGCTATGGAAGGTCAAGAACTACAGCCTTCAATATGGATTGAAGGTCAATATCAAGAAGACAAAGATTCTCACCAGTGGGCTGACTGGCAGCATTATGGTGAAGAGATTAAGACTGTTAACAACTTAAGTTTGCATAGTTCCACAATCAACACTCTTGGTAACAGCAGCCAGGAAATCATTGGGAAAATTAGTGATCAGGGACCTCTCCAGAGTACTGAAGAGCAACAACATCAGTCTGGAGACTAAAGTGTGCCTGATCCAGGCCACAGTCTTTGCAATTGCTTGCTACACATCAGAGAACTGGACAATGACTAGGGATGACAGAAAGAGAATTGATGCCTTTGAGCTGTGGAACTGGAGAAGAGTGTTTTATATACCATGGACTGCTAGGAGAACAAACAGGTTCATCCTAGAGAGGGCGAAGCCAGGCGGCTCCTTGGAGCCAAAAATTCTAAGGCTTCGTCTGACATACTTTGGGCATGTTGCAAGGAGGGACCATTCCTTGGAGAGGGACATCATGTTTGGAAGGGTGGAGGGACAGAGAAAAAGAGGGAGACCACTGATGAGAAAGATTGATACAGTGCCTGGGGAAATGAGGGTAGGTGTGTCAGAGACAGTAAAGTTGGCACAAGATAGAGCAGGTTTCAGGGCTGTTGTACATTGGGTCACTAAGGGTCACAAGTGACTTGACAGCACATAACAACAACAACAACAACGTTCCTTTGCTCTCTTTGCACAATAGCCTCCTGTTCTAGGTATAGGTTTTGCATAAACACAAGTCTGTAGTCAGAGATTTACCAAATTATTGAGGAGCAATGGTATCAGTTTGAGGACTAAGGTGCAACCTGATTTAGGCCACGGTCTTTTCAGTCACTTGCTGGATAAGGAATAAGGATGAAAGAAGAGTAACTGATACCTTTGAATTGTGGTGCTGGAGGAGAGTTTTTAATATCCATGGACTGTCAAAAGGACAGATAGATATGTCTTGGAGAAGGTACAGCTGAAGATCTTCTTGAAGGGAAAGATGAGGATGCTTTGTCCTGCATACTTTGGGCAAGAGCCTAGGAAGAGGCTATTTCTTGGAGAAGAACATTATGCTTGAAAAGGTCTAGAGGGACGCTGAAGGAGAAGACCCTCAATCAAGAGGATTGACACAGTGACTGCAGAAATGGGCCTGAAAGTGTCAGAGATTGTGAAGATGGCATAGGAAAGAACTGTTATTCATTGGGTTACTATGAGTCATGATGTTGTTGTTATGTGCCATCAAGTCACTTAAGACTAATAGCAACCCTACGTACAATAGCCCTGAAACCTGCTCTCTCCTGTACCATCCTTATTGTCTCTGACATACCTACTCTCATTACCTCAGTCACTGAATCAATCCACCTCATCGAAAGTCTTCCTCTCTTGCGCTGTTCCTCCACCCTTCCAAGCATGATATCCCTCTTCAAGGACTGGTTCCTCCTTGCAACATGCCCAAAGTATGTCTGATGAAGCTTCAGAATCTTTGCCTCCAAGGAGCAGCCTGGTTTCACCCTCTCCAGGAGGAACCTGTTTGTTCTCCTAGCAGTCCATGGTATATTCAATTCTCTTCTCCAGCACAGCTCAAAGGCATCAATTCTTTTTTTATCATCCCTAGTCATACTTAACTTAATAGCAGCTAACAACAGCAGCAGTTGGAAATAGGTATTGATTTTATTCTAATTTCCATTCACTTATAATTTCTCTTTGTAGATTTCTAATATATTACTTTATATTCTTTAATCAATAAAATATCATTTACATATTTGGCCACTTATAAAATATAAGTACTTGTTATGTTCAATACACATGCAGATTCTCTGATAATTTAATAATGAATTTTTGTTTCATAGTTGTTATGTTAGCTGGGTGGCTCCTTGGAGGCAGGGATTCTGAGGCTCCGTCTAACATACTTTGGACATGTTGTGAGGAGAGACCGGTCCTTAGAGAGGGACATCATGCTTGGGAGGGTGGAGGGACGGTGCAGGAGAGGAAGGCCCTCTATGAGGTGGATTGATTCAGTGACTGGGATAATTGGGATGGGAGTGTTGGAGTCAGTGCGATAGGCACAGCACAGAGCGGAGTTTAGGGCTGCTGTACATAGGGTCGCTATGAGTCGCAGGCAACTCGATGGCACATAACAACAACAACAACAACAACAACAATTGTTATGTGCTGTCAAGTCAGAACCAACTCATCTCTTACTCTGCAATGGATTTTCTGAGGTTGTAATTGCATAGGCGAAGACTGCCCATCTTTCTCCCTTGGTGCAGCTCCTGGATTCAAACTTACTGTCTTTGGGTTGGCAGAATAACTCTTCACCAACTAGGCTTCCAGAACTCCCTTATTAACAAGGATTTCCCCACCCCAACTACTGTGGTGCCGTCAATTTAATTTTTTAATTATCTTAAAAATTGTTTTATGTATTTAGCAGGTCTATAATTCGGTGTATAGATGTTGACAAATGCTACGGGGGGTTTTGTATTGCTTTGCTTGCAAAGTTAATATACATTTTTCACACTATTCTTCTTTCACATTGTGTTTCATACAATCATGAGAAATTGTGGTACACTCACACAATAGGATACTCAGCACTCAGGAGCAATGATTTTAAAAAATATTACATAACTTGGGAGAGGCTGGAGAGTATTATGCTGAGCAAATTAACACAGTCTCATTAGAATAAATACTGTATAAGACCATTATTGGAAAAATATAAGGATAACTAGTAAAACATATATGTGAATTCAAGGGGGGGAGGGCTGAGAATGGGTAGGGGTGAAACCACAGGGTTGCACAGTTTAGTGAGTTGGAGGGAGGAGAGAAGGAAATAAGAAGGATCTGGGTGAAAAGACAGGGCAATGATGGACAAGGTCCAGTGGTGATTAATTTTATAAAGCATAATACATGAGAATGACTATATGGAATACAGGGACTTAATTTTAGAAACTATTATTTAATGTGTCAGATTTAGTAGTTCCTTTTTAAAATATTTTGGCCACCCTTTTCTTCCTTAACTATTCTTAATTATTTTGGTAAGGAGTCATTGGTTGGTTTATTTCTAATTACTAATACTACAATTAATACACAACATGGGCGACCCTGGAGGACATTATGCCCAGTGAAATATCTCAGTCACAAAAGGGCAAATCCTGCTTAACACCACTGACATGGGGGTTGAGAGGAGAAAAGGAAGAGTGGATAGATAACACTGTACTGGAACAGATGAAGGAAAGGATGGTTTAAAATGAATATATGATTAGCTAGTATATATATAAAGACAGTCTAGAATAAGAGGTACACTGAGAAGAGGACTAAGGAGGGAAGAGGGGAGGGAGGAAACAATGAATGACTGAAAAGCCAACTTTTTAAACTTTTGTTACAGTCACAATTACAATAAAAATACTATTATTTAAAAAAAAGAGAGAAATTAAAAAGGCAGCATGAGAGCTCCAAGTCCAAAGCTTTACATCTAGTAAAATACAGTTCTTTTCTTCAAAGCTAGAAATAGTGGTAGCTTCAGTGCTTATTCAACAAGATTTCCCAGGTGTTTCTACATATAAAGTATTAAAGGTAACAGAAATAAAAAGGCTTAGTGGAGAAAGACATTTAGGTGAAGCAGAGGATCAACAAAAAAGATGAAGGCCCTAAACAAAAGGACTGACACTGTGACTACAAGGGGCTTAAAGCGCCGCAGGAACTATAATCGGGCAGGGTTTTGTTCTTTTACACACAGACCCAGAGCAGACACAGTGGTACCTAAGAAGAATAAAAACTACCTTTAGGAAAGGAATATCTAACAACTTTTTACCTACTTATGAACTCTACATTGGTGGATACTGAAGGTAACAAATACATGTTCTGAAACTGTATTTTTAAAATGCCATAAGAATTCTCAAAAAGTTACTAGAACTATAGAAAATAAATTGATTAAGTTTCTATGCAGTTTGAAAGGACATTTTTAAAAAATTTAATTTAGTTTGTTTATTTTTCATTTCAATGAACATCTACAGAGATTTTGGAATTCCATTCATTCATTGTTGCACCCTTCTCCCCGCACCCCCCCCCCCCCCACCGTTTGCTGAAAGGACATGTTTTAAAAGGAGATACAAATGGTTCTTCAGAGCTACTGCCTAGTTCAAGAAATGGCCTTTGAGTCAGCTAATATTAAGATAAATAAATTCCCAAGGAAGAGCAGAAAAGCTTTAGCTTGAACTACTCTGGGGCACCATCTTGTGGCTGAGAGGTATCCACTAGGCCTGCAAGGGGGTGGAGGAGAGGGGAGAATGGAAAAAGAACGGCATAAACAGAAGATACAGGAAAGACAGAAGAATGTCCACAAATGAAAGCATTTGCCTAAAATCACTCTTTGCTGTCGAGCTGTAACTGACTCTTAGCAGACCCTCCACTAGGTTTCCAAGGCTGTAAATCACACAAGAGGAAACTGTTCATCTTTCTCTCAAGAAGAAGCCGGTTTATTTGAACCTCAATAGAGGCTCTGCTTCTGGGTTAGCAGCACAATTCTTAATGTGGACTATGCTGCTAAGTAGAACTGAAAACTCTGGACATTACATATAAAACAAATAAAAGACTCTGAGGTGGACAGGATAAGGCAACCTGATGGTAATAGCGACTTGATGGTACATTCTTCGGGTTTTCTTTTTTCCTCATATACTCCAGACTTGGAGCTGAAGAGCAAGTATCCAGAAAAGCCAGTGCGTATAGATGGAGACAAAAAAGTTGCAAAAAAAGCCTGCTCTTTCTAAGCCAGAAACCAGGGGGGAAAAGAAAGTCTAGCAAGATACAAACTTTTAGACATATTTCCTAGCCAAACATCACATTAACTCCCCTCTTCATGAGGTGACCCAACTCTCTTAAGGCACAGAAGGCCCTGTAGGGAACTATGACTTCCAACATCACTAGCTGAGAATAAGCATGTCATCATGGAGAACATATGAGAAAGATTCATTTCCTTTCCAACTAGAGTAGCAAAGCGATCCATTCCTTCTTTGCTAGGGTGGTGTAGTGCTGTGGATTACTTAATATGGCTTCTCTAGCCAAGATTTTTTTAACTCTCACTACATGGCTGGGTGGTTGTTAAGTACTATCGAGTTGGATCTGACTCATAGCTGACCCTCCAGCAGGTTTTCAAAGGCAGTAAACAGTACAGGAGAAGACCTATCTTTCTACTGTGGAACAGCTGGTGGATTAAAACTGTGTGTCTTTTGTCTGGCAGCATGTCTCGTTACCACTAAGCCAACAGAGCTGGGTTGTTGTTAAGTACCATTAAGTCAGAGCTGACTCAAAGCTGACCATCTAGTGGGTTTCCAGAGGCAGTAATGGCACAGAGGTGGAGATGGTCCATTGTTCTCTGACCAGCTGGTGGATTCAAATTGCAAGCCTTTATTTAGGTTGGCAGTGTAACTCCTTCTCTGAAGTGTTTGTTTGTGGTCCCCTGAAGCGTCTGGATAGTTTGCTCATAATGCTAATAAGGTAAATGTCATAACAACAGAAATTATAAATTTGAATAGGAGAAAATAGACTGGGAAAAAGGACATAATATAACCTTAGAAACTGCTAGTACTAGAACAAGAAGGGCTTAGGGGGAAGGATCTAATGTTCATGCCATTAGAATGTCAGAAAGAGTAAAAACAGGGTGAGGCTAAAAAGATACTTGAGGAACTAATGATTGGAAGCAACCAACGTTGACAAGGGATGTTAAAAAACCAGCAAACTTAAAAAACTTATTTAACAACATAGAAAAGAAACTTGAAAGAAATCCACACAAGGAAATACAATTAAACTTTGGAAAACAAGTCAACTAGGCTCTATGAACAACAGATCTGAAATGTAAATTACAGCCCAATGGAGTATCAATCAGAAAACCAAAATGAAAATAAAAACCAACAACCAAAAAACCAATAGTGATAACATCAAGTGCTGGTAGAGGATGCAAAGAAATCTGATAAAATGCTAGTGGGAACTTAAAATCGTACAGCCACTCTGGAGAATGTGGCAGTTTCTTATAAAACCAAATATCTAAAGTTCTGATAAGTGCTACAACATAGATCAACCCTGAAAATATTATACTGAGTGAAGTCAGTCACAAAAGACAAATATATTATTCCATTAACTATGAAATATCTAGAATAGGCAAACACATAGGGACAAAAGTTTATTAGTGGATTCCAGGAGCTAGAAAAGGAGGAGGGGATGTTATTTAAGGGTTAATGAGTTTCTATTTGGGTAATTTAAAAACAAAACAAAACCCACCCAAAAAACAAACCCAACTTTTGGAAGTGAGTAATAGTATAGAAGTGCTAACAGGTAGCTACTGATTGAAGGGTGAAAATATGGTTGACAGGCAGCATGTGTGGGAAATAAGTGTGGAAACATTCAGGATGGAGAAAAGCTGCCCGGGAGCTGGGAGAAGCAGCTGAAAGCAAGAGCTTTCCTGAGCAATCCTAAAAAGGAAGTGGGACTTCCTTTCTCTATTTTCAACTCTTTACCTCCCACTCTGAGATCACTGGCACTTCCTGGGGTGTATAGCCTATAAATCTTAAAAAAATTTAAAATCCTTTCCTTTCTGTTCTAAGAAATTAGAAAATGTATGCCAGCTCTGGGTCAAGAGATTGATAATCAATGTGCTTCAGATAGAATGAAGCTCAATATGAAATGTTTTCAGGAAAGAACTGAAAAACGGATTTTTAAAATTATTATTATGTAACTTTAAAAAACAGGGGGAAAAAATCAAGCAGAATAGCACAGTACTCATCACCTAGCTTCATTATTTATTTATTATGTTGTTGTTATGTGCCATCAAGTCGCCTGCAACTCATACCAACATACAAGAGCTCTGAAGCCTGCCTGGTCCAAAGCCAGTCTCACTGACTCCAACACACATACCCCCATTGCTCTAGTTACTGTATCAATCCACCTCATCCAGAGTCTTCCTCTACTGTTCTGTCCCTCTATCTTTCCAAGCATGATGTCTTTCTCTAAGGATAGGTCCCTCCTGGCCATGTGCCCAAAGTATGTGAGACAGAGCTTCAAAATCCTAGCCTCCAACAAGAAACTTGGTTTTACCCTCTCCAACACAGACTTATTTGTTTTCTTGGCAGTCCATGGTAGTTCAAGACTGTTCTCCACTATCACAACTCAAAAGCATCAGACTCTTCCTGTGTCATTCTTACTCACTGTCCAGCTCTCTGATGCATAGTAAATAACTGCAAAGACCCTGGCCTGGATCAGACGCACCTTAGTCTTTAAACTTATTGCTTCTTCTCAGTACTCTGGAAGAGTGTTCCCTGACACCAGAATTACCCAATGCAATTCATCTTTTGATTATCAATTTTGGCCAATCTGATTTTAACTATATCTCCATCCTTTTCCCTCTTCCATTATTTTGAAACAAATCTCAGAAATAATTTTATCTGTAAATATGCTGGTGTGTTTTTTTTTACAATATAAGAATTATTATACCTAAATTTCTAATTCCCTAATATAAAATTTCAGTGTTGCTAATACCCTGAGTCTTATAATTTTTAGTTTATTTTTTGGATCAGAATGAATAAAGCTCCAGAGACTCTAAATGCTTGATCCATCGCAAGATTTTTTAAATCTAAGCAGGAGTGGAATCCACTTTCTAAACAACATGCCTCTGAAAACTCTATGAACTTTGATAAAGGTCGATAGAAAGGCCTCAGGCCTTTTGTTCATCAGGTTACTATGAGTAGTGCGTGACTGGAAGGCAATAAACAACAACAACAAATACTTTTTGGGGTGTTTTTTTTCCTTTCAGTTAAAAAAATGAGGCTATTAATCTAGATTTTGCCAATTACATGCCTATGATATCATGTAACATGTTCTCTAATCCTGTTTCTTGAAAATGAACAACCGAACCTAAAGAATTGTTCAGCTTAAAGGTCAAGCTTTTTGGGTATGTATATATGTGTATTTGCATATATATGTGTACATATGTATGAAAATTTTAAATCATGGTTTGATAGAGTGGAAAGGTGAGTTTAGTCATCAAATATTTACTGAGTGTCTCCTATCATTCAATAGGCAGAGGGATTGGAGATAACAGACATAAAGGCACAACTATCCCTAACCTCAGAGATTGCAATTAAATGATTGTAATATGATGTAATAAACGCTAAAAGCAAACACAAAGGATGGATACTGAAATCAGACTGGTGGTGAGGAGGGTGGTCAGGGAGTTGAAAGCTGAGTTGGGTTTTGATGGATGAATCATCAGGGAAGGACTGGGAGTTTCCAAGGACAAGGAGCAGCATGCTGATGGCGGAGGGGAGGAGTCTTTATCAGCACAATGAATGCAAGAAACTGCAAGCTGTCAAAAGTAGCTTAAGAAGGAGAGAAGTGGAACATCAGAAATAAAGCCAGAACTAATTCATGGCTCAGATCCAAGGGGTCCCTGTGAAACATGTATGATAAGGTGTTCCTTTCCATTTGAAAGCTATTGTTAGGTGCCATCCAGTAGACCGCAACTCAGTGATCCCATGAACAATGGATCTGAACCTTGTCCTATCCTGTGCCATCATTATCTCTGAGCCCACTGTCACTGTGTAAATCCATTTCATTGAAAGTCTTCCTCTCTTTAGCTGACCTTCCAACTTTCCAAGTACGATGTCCTCTCAACACTTGTCTCTCCTAACAACATGCTCAAAATATGTGAGATGGAGCTTAACCATCCTTGCCTTCAAAGAGTACCCTGGTTGCACTTATCCCAAGACATATATGTTCTCTTGGCAGTCCATGGGATATTCAGTACTCTTCACCAGTATCAAAATTCAAAGGCTTAATAAGTAACTGAAAAGATATGGCTTGAATCAGATGCACTTAGTTTTTAAATCAACATCATTGCTCATTAACACCTGAGAGAGGTCCCTGATGGCAGATTTATCCAACGCAATACATCTTTTGATTTGTTGACTGCTGATGCTAAGAGTGTTGATTGTGGATCCAAGAAATAAGAAATCATTTGACAATTTCAATCTTTTCTCCATCTACCATGATGTTCTTCACAGCTACTTGTTATGTATCAGAGAGCTGGACAATAACTAAGGATGACAGAAGAAGGATCAATGCCTTTGAGTTGTGGTGTTGGAGAAGAGTGTTGAACATACTGTGGACTGCAAGAAGCACAAACAGGTTTGTCCTATTGAGGGTGAAACCAAGCTGCTCCCTGAAGGCAAAGATTTGGAAGCTCCGTCCCACATACTTTAGGCAGGTAGCCAGGAGGGACCAGTCCCTGGAGAATTATATCGTGCTTGGAAGGGTGGAGGGACACTGCAAGAGAGGAAGAATGAAGATGAGATGGATTGACTCAATGACTAGAGAAATGGGATTAGATCTATCAGAGATGATGAGATTGGCTCAGGATAGGGTGGGGTTCAGATAATGTACATAGGGTTTCTAAGAACTGCAGGTGACTTGATGGCATATAACAACACCACCACCACTATGATGTTGTTTATTGACCCAGTAAGGATTTCTGTCTTCCTGATGTTGAGATGTAACCCATACTGATGGATGCACTAGTTGATCCTCTGCAGTAAGCATTTCAAGTCCTCTTCACTTCGGCAAGCATGGCTGTATCATCTGCATTATAAAGGTTGTTGATGAGTCTTCCTTCTATTCTGATTCCACACTCATTTTCATAAAGATGATTTGCTCAACATATGGATTGAATAGATATGGAGAAAGGATACAGCTCTGCTGCACATCTATCTTGATTTTTTTTCTATAATTATATTTTATTAATTTTCATAAACATTTACAGAGATTTTGGGCTTCCACTCATTCATTGTTGCACTATTCTCTCTACCCTCCTCCCAGTTTGTTCTTGTCCAAATGCCACAGTGCTTGTCAAAGCCAGTTCTGATTAATCTTCTTTGTCAGTGTATCCTTTGCCATTCCCTATCACTCCTCCCTGAGAGAGACTTCACCCTGAGTCATAAGGAAAAGGGGACGGCGTATTCTCTTAGCTACTTCCTGCTGAAAAGGGACACTGTGGGTTTCAGGGTGAAGATCTTCTCTCACTACTCTAAAGGGCCCCTTTGGCAGTAGGAAACACATAGACTATTATGGAGATTGATTTTGGAATTCAGATGCACTCTTATTGATTGTGCTTGGCTGTACATGTACATATCCTTCAAGATGTATCATGGGGGTGTTGCAACCTAGAAGACACAAATTTGACTAACAAGTTATAAGTACATGAGTCCAAAAATTATGGAAACATCTATCTTGATTTTAAACCATGCACTGTTCATGTGCTCTGTTTAGATGACAGTTTCTTCATTTAAATATAGGTTTCACATGAGCATACTTAAGTGTTCTGGGATTCCCATTCTTCTCAATGTTAGTCATAATTTGTCATGATTGATATAGTAAAATATTTTTGCATATAGTCAATAAACAAGTAGATATTCTTTTATTTTTATTTTTTTATTTTTGTGTGCGTGTACCGTCAAATCAGATCTGACTGGTACAGGAGGAGATTGTCCCTCCTTCCCCGGCAGAGAAATAGATATTCTTCTGATCTTCTCTGCTTTTAGCCAAGATCTATCCGACATCAGCAATGTTATCTCTGGTGCCACAGCCTCTTCTAAATCTTCTAAGCTTGAATTTCTGGCAGTTCTCTGTCAATGTACTGTTCCAGTTGTTTTTGGATTATCTTCAGCAAGATTTTACTTTTCTGTGATATTAATGATATTGTTTGGAAATTTCCACAAAATGTTGGATCACTGTTTTTGGGGAATGGGAACAAATATGGATCTCTTCCAGTCAATTGGCCAGATAGCTATTGTCCAAATTTCTTGAAAAGCAATGGGAGAAAAATGATTTAAAAGAAGAGAATGACAGGAAGATCAGAGAGATCAAACTGTAAATTGTGGTAGAACTGTAAAATAATGCAACCACTATGGAAAGCAGTGTGGTGTTGACTTAAAATATTGGATACAGAAATACCATTTGATCTTATAATCTCACTACTAGCTAACTATATATTCATAAGAGATAAAAGTCATAACACATATATATGCACACCCATGTTTACTGCTGCATTAGTTATAATGATAAATGTCTATCACTCAATACAGAAATAACGGTCTGAAATACAACATAATGATAACTCTAGAGGATATCATGCCACATAAAGTCCGTCAGTCAGAAAAGAACAAATATTGCATGAATACATTATGATAAAAAGCTAAATAAAGGTTTTTTTGTTATGTGCCACTGAGTTCCCTGCGACTTATGTACAATAGCTCTGAAACCTGCCCTCTCCTGAGCCAGTCTCACCGATTTCAACACACCAAATCCCATTGGCCCAGTTACTGTATCAATCCATCTCAGCTGGGACCTTCCTTCACTGTCCCTCCACTTTTTCAAGCATGAGCAAGTGAGACAGAGTTTCAAAATCCTTGCCTCCAAGGAGAAACTCGGTTTTACCATCTCCAATACAGACTTGTTTGTTCTCTTGGCAGTCCATGGTATGTTCAATACTCTTCTCCAGCATCACAACTCAAGGGAATCGAGTCTTTTCTGTCATCCTTAATCATGGTCCAGCTCTCTGATGCATAACAAAGTAACTGCGAAGACCATAGCCCAGATAAAGTGCACTTTAGCTATGAGACTGACATCAATATTCTTTAGCACTCTGGAGAGGTCCCTAAGAGCAGACTTCTCCAGTGCAATTTGTCTTTTGATTTCCTTATTGCTGGTGCTAGGAGTGTTGATTGTGGACCCAAATAAGCTGAAATTATTAACAATCTCAAATTCATCGCCATCTATTATGGTGTTGCCAATTGGCCCAGTGATGAGAATCTGTTTTTTTGATGTTGAGCTTCAATACATATTTAAGGCTGCAGTCCTTGATCCTCTGCAGCAAGCACTTCAGGTCCTCCTCAGTTTCAGCAAGCAGGGTTGTGTCATCTGCATAACACAGTTTGTTGATGAATCTTCCTCCAATCTTGATGTCACATTTCTCCTCATACAGCACATTCCCCCAGATGACCTGTTCTCGGTAATTTCCACACTCTGTTGGGTCACTTTTTTTTTAATGGGAGTACGTATGGATCTTTTCCAGGCAAATAAAAGTTTATCCAAAGAAAAAATTATGTTTGGATGCTTATCAGAAGTGAAAGGGATGGATATGGGAATACAAATCAGACAGAAGATAAAAAATATACATTAGAATGGGTGAAGGGAAAAGCAACATACAATAAGGGGATGACTGGCAAATAAATAAATAAATAAATAAATAAATAAATAAATAAATAAATAAAGGGGATGACTGGCACAATACAACTATATAAAGAGAAGACATGCGAGGTACACAATAAACAAAGTCAGCAAAAGTAAATACTAGTACTCATCTAATCCTCCAATATAAGCAATAATAAATGCTAATTCACAAGCAGATAATAACATAGATGAATGGGACCTTCTAAGACTCAAATCCCTATGCACATCCAAAAACTTCTCCAGTAGGGTAAAAAGGGAAGCCACTGACTGGGAAAAAGTATTCAGTAATAACATATCAGATAAGGGACTTATATCCAGAATTTATGAAATACTTGAGCACCACAACAAGATAAAGGTAAATAATCCAATAGAAAAATGGGCACAGGATATGAACAGGCACTTCACCGAAGACGACATTCAGATGGCTAACAAGCACATGAAGAAATGCTCAAAATCCCTAGCCCTAAGAGAGATGCAAATTAAAACAACTATGAGATATGATTTCACCCCAGTCAAAATAGCAAAATTTAACAGAACAGCAAGCAACAAATGCTGGCGAGGTTGTGGAGAAACTGGAACCCTGATTCACTGTGGGTGGGAGTGTAAAATGGTGCAACCCCTGTGGAAAGCAGTATGGCGCTTTCTCAAAAAGTTGCAAATAGAGATACCATTTGACCCAGCAATTCCACTACTGGGAATATACCCTGAAGAGACCATAGCTGACATCCAAGCAGATATATGCACACCCATGTTTATTGCAGCTTTGTTCACAATAGCAAGGAGTTGGAAACAACCTAAGTGCCCATCAACAAACGAATGGCTAGAGAAGCTGTGGTATATTCGCACAATGGAATACTATGCTGCATTAAAAAACAAGGAACTCATGCAATATTATTCAAAATGGTTGACTCTGGAGAACATTATGCTGAGTGAAATATCCCAGTCACAAAAGGACAAATATTACATGATGCCACTGTTGTAGAATGGGACTGTCCTTGGGGTTGGGGAGAGACTGAGTAAGATGGGTTCAATAATGTATACTGCACTGAACCAGAGGAGGGAGAGAACTGTTTAAAAGAGAGATATAACTGGGTATTTCTGTCATCACAGGAGACTAGAGCGAGGGCTACATGGTGGAGGGGACCTGGGGGAGGGTTTGTAAAACAATGAAAGAATCTTTTCTTTTACTTTTCCATAATTTTTGGACTCATGTACTTATAACTTGTTAGTCAAATTTGTGTCTTCTAGGTTGCAACACCCCCATGATACATCTTCAAGGATATGAACATGTACGGCCAAGCACAATCAATAAGAGTGCATCTAAATTCCAAAATCAATCTCCATAATAGTCTATGTGTTTCCTACTGCCAAAGGGGCCCTTTAGAGTAGTGAGAGAAGATCTCCACCCTGAAACCCACAGCGTCCCTTTTCAGCAGGAAGTAGCTAAGAGAATACGCCATCCCCTTTTCCTTATGACTCAGGGTGAAGTCTCTCTCAGGGAGGAGTGATAGGGAATGGCAAAGGACACACTGACAAAGAAGATTAATCAGAACTGGCTTTGACAAGCACTGTGGCATTTGGACAAGAACAAACTGGGAGGAGGGTAGAGAGAATAGTGCAACAATGAATGAGTGGAAGCCCAAAATCTCTGTAAATGTTTATGAAAATTAATAAAATATAATTATAGAAGAAAAAAAAACAAGCAGATAGATAGGCAGACAAGTATGGATCGATGAAAAGGATTATATCCATGACCATATATGTTTGGCAGATGACATTTCTATATTCATATTGGTATATATTATAAATACATCCATGTATATAGCAGAGCTAACAGGAGGCAAGCTAAGTAAAGGTGTACTTAAACAGTAACACCGGAGAAGTGCTCACTCTTTAGAACAATTAACCTTACTATAAGGTCAAAGTGCAGCATTTACCCAAAGAGGAAGCCCAAGCATGAAGGGTAGGGCTGGATGATTAATGAAAATGAGAATCACAGTGAGGAAGTAGAAGAAGTACATTGTGGGTATTGTAATTAACGTTATAATGTGTACTAATAGCTGAATGGAAAATTAAAAATTACTTTGTAAACTTTCACCCAAATCACAAAACAAAATACTGTAGATTGTGAGAAGGATAGACTATAGTAGGGAGATCAATTTGGTTTCTACAGTAATTCAGACAAGAGATAATGAGAATGGAGGCCAATAGCAGTAAAGATGTAACAAAGTGGGTCCTCTGAGAGTTAGTAACACAGAACTGACCAGACTTAGTTATTGATTAGATGTCGGAAATAAAAAGTGGTATAAACCAAGGAAGATTTGGACAACTGGACAGATGATGAAACCAAGAAAGGGAACACTTTATATCCCCAAGTGAGAAATATTCACTAGGCAGTCATTTAAGTGGTTCTATTTAAGAGAAGTCTTTAGGCTAGAGATAAAGATTTGGCCATCATTAAGGAATATGTCATGGTGTGAGTCATGGACTGGATAGGATTACTAGGAAAGTACACAGACATAGAGGAGAAAAAAGCTGAGGATGAGCTAGGAGAATTACTATGTAAAGGGCATGGTAATTTTCCAAAAGTTCATAAAAGAGACTGAGGAATGGTCAGAGAGAAAGAAAACCAGGAGACAATTACTTCTCTGAGAGAGACTACAGAGTCCTTCAAGTAGGGAGAAAGCTACAGGACACCGTCTAGGACCAAAACATGGCCTACAACAAGAAGGCAAGTCATTGTGGTGAAGTCAAGTAGGGGCAGAAGTAAGATTACAGCTGTTTCCACAAATTTGACAAAGTTTCAGTTTGCTTTGTTCAGAGATTCTGTCCTATAAACACAGACCTATTTTGCTTAATGGGGGGGGGGAACCCAAAACACACACACAAAAAAACCCCCAAAAAACTCAACTCCTGATTTTAGATAGTGAATGATGGCCTCTTCCTTTATAACTATGAATCTCTCAGAAGTTTGTCTGGGAGAAGATTTTGTTTCCTTCTTAAAAAAAGGAAGATTGAAGATATCTTTTTTTATTTTTTGGATATCTATTTTGTGATCAGAAAGAACTGGTAGAAGGCAGAGGTTGAGGCTAGAGATTATTGTTGTTATACGCCAGTGGTGTTAAGCGTTTATCATTCAAAATGGCTTCTCTAGCCATAGACTGAATTTGGCATGTGGATGGGTGGGAATATGCAAATAGAGAGGGTTAGCTTGTCCACAAGGAGACTGGCTAGTCTCACCATTAAATTGAGCTTATCTAGCATCAGATTTTGAGAATCTGACCACCAGGAAAAAAAAAAAGAAAGAAGAAAAAAAAAGAAGCAGTAAAAAGATGCAGCATGCCTTTTGGGGGCCAGAGATTCTTGTACCAGCCAGACCAGGGACTATAGGAGCAGCAGTCATAGCTGCCACAGCAAAGAACCAGAGACCTGATGTGAGACAGAGTTGACTAAACTTGGGACTGTGACGCCATGGAACCAAAACTGGGACCCTTTGTGGAAGTGTGTTGGACAATGGTGGGGGTAGAATAGAGGGATGGAGTCATAACTGACAGGAATGAGAGTTTTGTAACACTGGCCTAAAGCCAAAGCTGATGTGCCTATGAGCATATTTTGGAAGCTGTTCCTACTGAGTAAGTGTATCTGCTACTAACTTGAATTATAGTCTTTAATTTCTCTAACATACCTCTGTGTGGCCTGTGAGCAACTGCAATGGATTTTTGACACAGCAGAATATTAAGATTGGCATTGGGATGAATAAAAGAGGTGTGAGAGTGTGGGGGGCATGTCTGATCTCATGGAAACTGGTTTTGTGTTGTTGATAGTTCCCCATTGTGGAGTTGGTGGAGGTAGGACATGGCCATCTTCACCCAGCCCTTGCTCTTTTTACACTGTCAGAGTAAGAACTGACTTATAGCTGACCCTCCAGCTTTAAATCAGAGGATTTAAGGAGTAAAGGAAGAGACTGCCCATCTTTCTCCTGATGGATTCAAACTGTGTGCCTTCTGTTGACAGTGCCACTCCTTTCCACAAGGCCACCAGAGCTCTCTAAGAAAGAAGACAGACGCTGGGGAAAGAGAATCTAGGTGGGAGAATATCTCTTGACTGAAATAGAAGAAGGATAAGAAGAGCTTATAACTTACAAAAGTCGGTTTGATACAGTGTGCTATATGTACAAATGCTAAGTCATTTATCTTGGTATCTTCTCATTTCTGTGTGCAACAGGAGGTGACTAATTGACAGAGTGACTGTGGAAGAACTAGAGTCAGAAGCTTGAGCAATCAAAAAATTAAGTTCATTTATAACATGGTATTGGGCAAATTCATTGCCAAAGACCTCTTAAAATGTTAAAAAGCAAAGATAATACTGTGCAGACTAAGGAGTAACTGACTCAAGTCATGGTGTTTTCAATCACCTAATACGCGTGTGAAAGCCAGACAACAAGTAGAGAAGACCTAAGAACTTATGCCTTTGAATTATAGTGCTGGCAAAGAATAAGCATAGCAGCCACTATCAGGATGGAACAGAATTGTGCAGTGTTTTGTTCTGTTGTATACAGGTTGCTATGAGTCAGAACCAGCTCAATAGCACTTGACAACAATAACAACAGTGTGTGTCAGAGTGTGAAATATGTAGAAATGTCAAGTCATTCTTCTCGACATCTTCTGTCTTCTGTGTGCCACAGGAGGTGAGTCACTGTCAGAATGATGGTGAAGAGGTGGAGAAGGAAGCTTGAGGGTAGAGGCGCAGATCAGGTATCACTGGCACAGGAATTAAGAGTGGGAACTAACTGCAGAAAAGTCAGGAGCACTGGACTTGGATAAAGCCCAAGGGTAGTTAGGGACCGGGAATGTGTGGAGGCAGCAGCAGTAGATATTATGGAGAGATTTACAGTGCCCAGCATCTTGGTTGCAGAATGGGAGAAGGCAACTGGAAAGGTGGAAAATGTGGATGATGACTGGCTTCCTATTCCACTTTTAAGATTTGGGCAAAAGGCACTTTCAGGAGTGATCATCATCAAAACATAAGCCATCTATTTAATGTTACTCTGCATACTTACCAGTGCTCATTGTAGTAATACTCAAACTTGCCAGAAGGTTGAAACAGCCTAAAAGCCCACCAACAGATAAACACAATGTGGAACATCCAGCCAGTAGGAGAAACAAAGACATGATACAGTATGGATGGAGCTTGAAGGCATTATGTTGAATGAAATAAGCCAATCATAAAAGGATAAATATATGAATTCACTTCTATAAAAAGACAGGAAAAGAAAAACGTATGGAAATCAAAGTCTATTAATGGTTACAGAGCTGTAAGAGAGGAGGGCAAAGGTAGATTAAAGGTGATGGGAAAATCACACTGATGAAGAGTAGCACTGCAGAGTCAATTACTAGAACTGCTCTCAGTAAGCTATACACATGCGAAACACTAAAATGGCAAATGCTGTTTTCACAACAATGGAGGGAGAAAGGGGTAGCTGCTAAGACTGCTTATGTATTAACCAAACATCTTGCCAGATTTGGTTGCTTAGCTTAGAGGTGGGTCAATGTGTCAGGAAACATCCAGTTAAATGAGCCTAATAGCATGCTTGGTGCTTCTGTTCTACCTCCTAGTTCATGAAATAGTACCTGTGGTCTTAAAACTTGCAAGTGCCCATTCAAGGCACAATAACTGGTCTCTGTCCACCTCATGTCCCTGGAAGAGGCAGCGGTGGTGCCAGGCAAGGCCAGGGAAATAACTGAACAATATCATTAATATCATGTACAAGTAAAATACTGCTGAAGATCATCTAAAAATGGCTGGAATAGTACAGAGACACAGAACTGTCAGCAGTTCAAGCTAGGTTTATACGAGGCCATGGCATCAGGGATAGCATTGCTGATGTCAGATGATCTTCAAAGAAAGTAGATAATATCAAATGAATGTCTATTCGTGTTTATTAACTATGCAAAAGCATTTTATTGTATGGATTGTAACAAACTGTGGTTAACACTGAAAACGGTGGGGATCCCAGAACATTTAATTATGCTCATATGAAACCCATACTTAGGCCAAGAAGCTGTTGTACAAGCAGAGCAAGGAAGCACTGTATGGTTTAAAAATCAAGAAATGTGTGTGTCAGGGTCATATCCTTTCTTCATATCTATTCAATCTGTATGTTGAACAAATCATTTGAGAAGGAGGACTCTATGAAGAAAAATGTAGTATCAGGCTTGGGAAAAGCCTCATTTACAACCTGCATAATGAAGATGACACAGCCTTGCTTGCTAAAAGTGAAGAGGCCTTGAAACACTTGCTGTGTAAGATCAAAGACTATAGCCTTCAATATAGATTGCATCTCAATGTCAAGAAGACAAAAATCCTCACCACCAGGCTGATAAGTAATATCAAGATAGATGGAGAAAAGATTGAAATTGGCAATGATATCCTCTTATTTGGATCCAGAACGAGTATCCTTAGCACTAGCAGCCAAGAAATCAAAAGATGCACATCAAAAAACTTCTCCAACAGTGTAAGAAGGAAACTCACAGACTGGGAAAAAATATTTGGCGATGACATTTCTGATAAGGGACTTATATCCAAAATTTATAGAATACTCCAGCACTTCAACAAGAAGAAGGTAAACAACTCAATCACAAAATGGGCACAGGATATGAGTTCACCAAAGAAGGCATTCAGGTGGCAAACAAACACATGAAGAAATGTTCAAAATCTCTAGCTATTAGAGAGATGCAAATAAAAAATAACTATGAGATATCATCTCACTCAATAACAATGGCAAAGTTCAATAGGGCATCAAACAACAAAAGCTGGCGAGGTTGTGGAGAGACTGGAACTCTTATTCACTGCTGGTGGGAGTGTAAAATGGTACATACAGACATTATGGAAAGTGATCTGGTGCTTTCTCAAAAACTGGAAATAGAAATACCATTTGACCCAGGAATTCCACTACAAGAAATATACCCTAAAGAAACCAAAGCCACAACTCAAACAGATATATGCACACACACATTTAATGCTGTGTTATTCACAAGAGCAAAGAGATGGAAGCAACGAAAGTGCCCATCAACAAATGAATGGACAGAAAAACTATTGTATATTCACACAATGGAATATTACACAGAATTGAAAAGAATATATTTGCAAAACATTACATAACATGGGGGAACCTGGAGGACATTTTGCTTTTGTTATAGCCAAATTCATTGTCATACTAGGAAATGAGTTTGGCAATGCCAGCCCCAGCACCAAAGTTCGAAGTTTGACTGTCACTGTTAAAGTCTCAGACGACAACTTGGTCTTCAGTGTATCCCAATTGACATATTTCAACTAATAGATGCTGCCCTGGATGTGCTCACCAAGTTGTGCCAAGAAATCTGGAGAACAACCACTTGGCCAACTGACTGGAAGAGATCGATATTTGTTTCTATCCCAAAGAAAGGTGACCCAACAGAGTGTGGAAACTATAGAAAAATCTCATTGATTTCACATGCAAGCAAGATTTTACTGAAGATTATCCAAAAACGACTGGAACAGCACATCAGCAGAAAACTACCAGAAGTCCAGGCTGGGTTTAGAAGGGGTCGTGGTACTAGGGATATTGTAGCTGATGTTAGATGGATCTTAGCTGAAAGCAGAGAATACCAGAGGAATGTCTATCTGTGTTTCATTGACTATGCAAAGGCATTTAACTGTGTGGATCATAACAAACTGTGGCTGACTCTGAGAAGAATGGGAATCCCAGAACACTTGATCATGCTAATGCGAAACCTATACTTGGACCAGGAGGCAGTCGTCAGAACAGAGCAAGGGAACACTGCATGGTTCAAAACTGGGAAGGGTGTATGCCAGGGATGCATCCTATCTCCATACCTTTTCAACCTACATGCAGAACAGATTATCCGGGAGGCTTGGCTCTATGAGGAGTATTGTGGCATCAGGATTGGTGGACGATTTTTCAACAATCTGCGTTATGCAGATGACACAACTCTGCTTGCTGAAACTGAAGATGACCTGAAGCACCTGCTGCAGAGGGTCAAGGACTGCAGCCTACAATATGGATTGAGGCTCAATGTCAAGAAGACAAAGATTCTCACCACTGGACCAACTGGCAGCATCAGAATGGATGGTGAAGAGATTGAGATTGTTCACAGCTTTAGTTTGCTTGGCTCCATAGTCAACACTCTTTGGCATCAGTAGCCAGGAAATTAAAAGGCACATTGCCATGGGAAAGTCTGCTGTTAGGGACCTTTCCAAAGTGCTGAAGAGTAATGGTGTCTCTCTGGAGACTAAGGTGCGTTTGATATAGGCCATGGTCTTCTCAATCACTTGTTATGCATCAGAAAGTTGGACAATGACCAAAGAGGATAGAAGGAGAATTGATGCCTTTGAGCTGTGGTGCTGGAGAAGAGTATTAAGAATACCATGGACTGCTAGAAAAACAAACAGATTCGTCCCGGAAAGGGTTAAACCGGGTGGCTCCTTGGAGGCAAGGATTCTGAGGCTCCATCTAACTTACTTTGGACATGTTGTGAGGAGAGATCGGTCCTTGGAGAAGGACATCATGCTTGGGAGGGTGGAGGGACTGTGCAGGAGGGGAACGCCCTCTATGAGGTGGACTGATTCAGTGACTGGAATAATTGGGATGGGAGTGTCGGAGACAGTGCGATTGGCAAAGGACCGAGCGGAGTTTAGGGCTGTTGTACATAGGGTCGCTATGAGTCGCAAGCGACTCTATGGCACATAACAACAACAACTAAATTACATATGTAGAAACTGCTGAATTGGTGTATGTTTAGCAATGCATATTATCCATAACAAATAGCAACAAATAAAATTTAGAAGAAAAATTACTAATCCTAATAGTTGACAAATTACTTCAGCAACATCAGTATCAGAGATGATGAAGATGGTGCCGGATAGGGCAGGGTTTTTTCATAAAGTTGCTATGAGTCTTATTCGACTCAGTAGCACCTAACAACAACAATAACAATAGTATCAGCCACACAGCTCTATGGGACACCAAAACCAGGAAATAAGACTTCCATCTGTTATGCTATTGTTTCTGAGATGGTCCTGGGTGAGTCATCCTATTTAGATGGATTTCAGGATGTGATGGAGTTAAAAGAATGGAAGAAATATAAATATTCTATAAGTTTTCTTCTTTCATATGTACTAATTAACCTGGGTAGTTTTATCCCACAAACTGACATTATTTCAGAGACAAACAACAATGATTGTACTCAACTGAGGCAGTATTCTAGGACTCAGAAGGCCACAATATAATGTTTATAACTGATACATTGTGCTCTTCAGTTTACAGTAGGGGAAAACCCCAACGGAAGTAATAATTTACACTGGAACAATGGAGTTTTTCACTTGTTTCTTTGATGTCACCATCTGCAATTTAGCTAATAACCCATTTCATTCTTTTCTTTGTGTTCTGCTCATTTTCCCCTTTACCTAAGTTTTGGGGAGAGAATATTTGTCCCAAAGATAGTCAGTCCTCAAGTGATTGCTAATGTTCAACCTTCTTCTGTGTATGTGTGAGAAGGCTACCAGAGAGGTCCAGAAAGTCCACCAAAGTTGTGGCTTGAGGTTACTGGTTTCAAACACTCTCATGCTTTCATTTACTTGCTGCTCACTGGAGCTGTCTCAGCTTAGTTCTTACTAAGCTGTTTCTATCAAAAGATGACGTTCTGGTGGGTTAGTCCATGGGAAGCTACACTGTTAACCTAAAGGCCATGCTTCTCTGGTGGCTCTAATCCACCAGAGGCTCCACTGGAGAAAGACAGGCAAGAGTTGGTTCCAACTTGATGGTAACGAGAATTTGAGTTCCAGCAAAGGGTGAGAGGGTGAGAAAAGAAGAGAGACAGAAAGGGAAAGGGAGAAATGTGCAGGCGCAATTTCTTTTTTTTAATTTATTATTAATGTCAATGAAAATTTACAGAGACTTTGTATTTCCATTCATTCATTGCTGCACGCAATTTCTTTTAAGAAAGACATTTCTCTGCTGGAATTGTCGCAAAGTTATATGCCATGTAAGAGACAGATAGTAGTTGATGACAATAGGAGAGCTGGAAGAAGATGAGAAAAGCAAGCAAGCAAGCTTAGGAGGAGAGACAGGAATTGGAATGAGGGATAAGGGAACCTTCTGCTCAGGCAACCTACAGGGACTGTCAGCTTTGGAATTCTGGTGGTGTAGTTCAACAAAATAGAAGCTGAGACCGAGCCAGAGTCTCATTTCCATCTCTGAGACCATGTACTTTGGGCCCAGTATATTTACAACTATTTGAGAACTTGGCTTTGTAAGGGTCTCTGAACTGTTTGAAAGAAAGAATAAAGAGAACACAAAACACTTTGTCATTATGTCATACATGATCCCGATGATTTACACTAGACTCACAATGTCATATATCCTGCTTTCGCCAGTCTTTGGTATTTTAGGGAGATTTCAATTATCTCATCTTGCCTTTACTCAATGAAACAATTCTGTGGAGGAAGAAAAATGCTCTTCCTGCTTTGAGAACATCCTGTTACGTGTGGGATGTGCTTCCTTCGCACCACTGTCTTTTCTGGTGCCATCGCACCCACACATTTAATATTCAGCCTTCTAGAAAACGATGAAACTATTGGTGTGGATGGATTTCTCAGCTACCTGAGAGTCAGAGCTGTCTAGAAAACAGAAGATTTTATTCCTGATTCATGATGTGACTTTTCTTCAAACATTTATATTGATTCCTTGGTCTTTTTTAGTTTCTTGATAAGACATATGTGTTTCTTTTATTATGTGAGGGATTTTCAGGAAGTTTAAACTTATTGTGATATAATTTTTTAACTTCATAATGATTATTAAATATTTTCTCCAGGTTCTATAGCTAGTCCCTATATAAGGAATGATTTCCTTACCCTGGAAAATTATGTAAACACCTTCAGGCCAACAGGGTGCCATGATTAGAAGAGAGTCCCCTGATGGCAGAGACTCTGGAAGCTTGAATATGGCTGCACTAGTTCACACAGCTTTTGTCTTGGAACAGATCACACACAACTGTATACTGTGACTATTCATTTTGTTTCTCAGAACAATCCTATCAGTTCAAAATACAGGAAATATAAAAAGTATATAAAAAGATGCCCTGGTGGAGAGCATTATGCTAAGTGAACTCAGTCCCATAAGGACAAATATTGTAGAAGATGATTATTATAGAAATAGAAAGATAAATAGTAAAACATGTGTGAGGATCCAAGTGGGGGAACAGAGAGGTAAGGATGGGTCATGGGGTTATCATAAGGTTGCACAATTTGATGGGTGGATAAAGGAAACTGGAATGATCTGGTGTGAAAAACAATGTATATGAACTCTGAAAGTAAACCAGTGTAAAATAAAAATTTTATTTTAAAAAAAAAAGATGCCCAAGATATCTCCAGTTAACATTCCAAGCCATCTACATAATTCTGCAGGGGAAGGGCATATATAGTAAGTGAATTTAAACAGATATACAACAGAGACTTTATCAATTTATATCTATTATTTAATAAGGTTGCTATGAGTTGTATTCAACTTGATGACACTTAAATACTGATAAGTGAGACTAGTTCTGGAGGAACATTTTTCTACTTTGTACATCATTCTTTGTCAATTTACTGTACAGAGGTAATATGGGTTTGCTGTGATACTGAACCTTATGCCACTGAGGTGTCAAATGCCTTAACAGGTTTGGAAGCAGGAGTGAAATCAACTTCCTAAACCACATACCTATGGAAACTCTATGAACTTGGAGAAATGATGATAGCTATAGAAAGGCATTAGGTCTTTTGCTGAGTTGCTATGAGTCTTGTTCATCTCGATGGCAATCAACAACAACAATAAAAAAATATTAATTAAGAGCACAAGGCTGCTTACATTCAAATTCTAGTTCCACTATGAATAAGCTGTTTGACCAACCTTGGGCAAAGTCACTTTTCCTTTCTGGGCTTCTGTTTTATCACTGCTAAAATGGAAATAATAATTAGGTTGTTTGTTGCAGAAGGTCAAGGACTGTAGTCTTCAATATGGATTGAGCTCAACATCAAAGGGACAAAGATTCTCACTACTGGGACAATTGGCAGCACCATGATAGATAGAGAAGAGATTGAGGTTGTTAACAATTTCAGCTTGCTCGACTCCACAATAAACACTCTAGGCACCAGCGGTTGAGAAATCAAAAGATTGATTTTTCTGGGGAAAGATGCTGTCAGGAACCTCTTAAAAGCGCTGAAGGACAACAATGTCAGTCAGGAAACTAAAGTATGCCTGGTTCAGGCCATGTTCTTTGCAATTACTTGCTATGCATCAGAGAGCTGGGCAATGACCAAGGATGACAAAAGAAGAATTAATGCCTTTGAGTTGTGGTGCTGGAGAAAAGTAATGAACATACTATGGACTGCCAAGAAAATAAACAGGTTTATCCTAGAGAGGGTGAAATCAGGCTGCTCCTTGGAGGCAAGAATTTTGAAGTGAAGCTCAACCTCATATACTTTGGGCATATGGCCAGGAGTACTGATCCTTGGAGAAGGACATCATGCTTGGAAGGGTGGAGGCATAGCACAGAAGAGAAAGACCACGGATGTGATGGATTGATACAGTAATTGAGGTAATGGGGACAGATGTGTCTGAGACAGTGAGACTGGCTCAGGATAGAGCTGACTTCAGAGCTATTGTATATAGGCTTGCTCTGACTCACAGGTGACTTGACAGCACATAACAGCAGTATGATAATTCATGCAGGTAATATACATGCACAAAATACACAATGTCTGAAACATTGATAAGTACTCAATAAAAAGTATTAGTAGAAAGAGCAGCTTGAGTTAGTGAATTCAGAAACCATCTTTATCACTTTCTTCCCAATGGCCTCCCCCCCCCCAAAATAAAACAAAAAACGAGAAAAGTTCTTTTGTCATTATTACAGACTTAGTGGGTAAGAGTAGAACATATGGTTTAAATTAAAAAGACAGATTGAATATAGGCATCTAATCTTAATCCCACTTAACATACCAAAAAAAACTGTAATATAGGAAGACTTTCTAAAAGGCAACTCCACAAAGACTCAAAGAAGAGGGGAGATACGCAACAAATTTTAGAAACTAAAAAAGCAGCTGGTTAAAGTGATAACTATCTATTAGATCCAACACACTGCTCCAGATAGGCAAGCTCGACCAACTCAATTTCTCCTGATTCAAAAACTGTAACCAAAACAGGGAGGTTGAATGTGGTGCGCAGCTTAACGAAGGTGATGTGAGTGAAAACCAGGTAAGAAGCATTACATTCCCAGATGTGCATCCTCCTCCCAGATGCCAACTGCTTCTGATGAAAAAAGAAGGCACATCTAGAAGGGGCAAATCAGAGGGTCTCTGGACTAACATGCTAAGCACATTTTATAGCTCAACTACCACATCATGCTTGGAGGGAAAGTACAAGAGAGAAAGACCCCAGATGAAATGGACTGACACAGTGACTGGGTCATGGGGGGTAGATGTGTCAGAGTCAGTGAGACTGACTCAGCACAGGGTAGATTTCAGAGCTATTGTACATAGGGTTGCTATGAGTTGCAGGCAACTTGATGGCACACTGTCTTTTATTTCCCAGAGAAAAGATGTGGCAAATCTTATATTCATAAAACTACAGTTTAATGAGGATTTATGAATTTTTAGAAATCCCCAACCCCTCACATTTCCCTCACTTCTGCTTTGCTTTGCAGAAGTGGAGACATAGAAATTGGAAATGACAGGAAGTAATAATGGGGATGTGACTGCAGTGATCAGACTTAAAGCAGGAATTAGACTAGGTTGTTGTTATGTGTAATCCACTATGACTCATAGTGACCCCATAAACAACAGTTCTGAACCTTCCCCTGTCCTGAGTCAGTCTCACTGACTCTGACACCCATTGTCTTAGTTACTGTGTCAATCTATCTCCTCAAGGATCCTCCTCTCTTGTGCTGTCCCTCCAACCTTCTAAGCATGATGTTCTTCTCCAAGGACTAGTCCCTCCTGGCCACATGCCCAAAGTATGTGAGATGGATCTTCAAAATCCTTGCCTACAAGGAACAACTTGGTTTCACTCTCTCTGGGACAAACCTGTTTGTTCTCTTGGCAGTCCATGTATGTTCAATACTCTTCTCTAGCACTACAACTCAAAGAAATCGATTCTTCTGTCATCCTTAGTCATTATCCAGCTCTCAGATGCACAGCAAGTAATTGTGAAGACCATGGCCTAGATCAGGTACACCTAGTCTCTAGACTGACATCATTGCTCTTCGGCACTCTGGATAGGTCCCTGAGAGCAGATTTTCCCAATATGAGTTATTGAGTAATTATAATGTGCTCAGTCACTCATTGCCACTGAGCTAGAAAACTGACTTGTAGCTGAATCTCACTGGGTTTTCAGAGGCTGTAAGTCACATGTAAGAAAACTTAAAAAGACTCCATCTTCATGGAGTCGCTGGTATATTTGACACTTTTAGTTCAGGAGCATAACTATCTATCCAGTAAGAGCCACCAGAGGTCCCTAAGATGTGCTAAAAGTATTTTAAATATTCTTTTTTAAAAAATTTTTTATTGTATTATTTTTTAGGTGTACCGTCAAATCAGATCTGACTGGTACAGGAGGAGATTGCCCCCTCCTTCTCCAGCAAAGCATCTGGTGGATTTGAACCGCGTACCTCTGGGATTGTAGTGCAGCATCTTGCATTTTAAATACTCTTATACACATCATTATTTAATTCTCACAGACATTATATAAAATTAGTTCTATTACTGTCACTCGATTCCTGTGCCCATTTTGCAAATGGTGACATTGAGTTTTAATGGGGTTAAAGAACTAACACAATCAAGGTTCACAACAACAAAAAAATGAATTGTGGAAAATCTTTAGAAAAATCTTTAGATACATCTTTTGAAGGTCCAACACTCTATTTTTAAAATGGATATATACACAAGCATTATTTGGCAAGATTTCATGGGTAAGAGAACTCACAGGATAAGCAAGGTACATTGTACTGAAGTGACCATTTTACATCAACTGTTATTTTGTGGGGAATCTCCTTGTTTTTAATGTGAAAATAAATACAGGTTAATTGGTGTTTTAATGTCTTAGAATGCAGTAACTTTTACAACAAAACAAATATTAATTAAAATACCAATTTATTTTTCCCCCCTGGGCCAGGCTACTATGGGTGATACCCTTCCAACCCTTGAGAACAGAGCTGCTTTCCCCTCTGAATTAGAGGTTCTGTAAATAAAACGAGGGGTGATGGCTGAATTATAAAATAACTTGGCCAGCACATTGCCTAGCCTACGAACAAAATCATAATATGAAATATGTCTTAATCTAGCCATTTAAAAACATTTACAAAACACTGCACTTGGGAATATATGAAATAGAGGTCAAAGAAAATGTAAAGTTCAGAACAGTATGTTTAATGATGGAATTCATGTGTGTGTGTGTGTGTGTGTGTGTGTGTGTGTGTACATGAAAATAATTGTATATTCTGAAAACAGTCTTCTCTCTGCCACTGGGTTTTAAGTTTGTGAAATGCAATAGAAGAGAATGTCTACAGTGTCTTTAGTGAAACAATAGCCTTTGTTTTAACAACACTGCTGCAGACTGGCCAGGAGAGCTCTTAATGACAGAAAAGGATTACACAAAAGTGAGGAATTTGTGGACTTATCAAGGTAATGGGATAGCTTGCTAATTATGTAACTAAGGTATATGGAACCTTTGTTGAATATGCAAATACTAATGTGCGGAAATATCAATTTTGCCATCCTACAATGCTTTAAAATGAGCCATCCCAAAGGCATAAAAACAGGTTCTCACTAACATGAACAAACAACAGCCTGGAGTGGAGCATCCAAGATCCTTACACTGAAACCTCCTTAAACCAGGTGATAGAAAAGACCTGAAGCAATAGCAAGCAATGGCAAGAGATAATGACAGAGAAACAGCATCCAGTTGTGAGCTTCTTGGCTCATGAGGGCGAAAAAAAGTTCACCAAAACACCCCCCCACTGACTGTCTTTGGACATTTGGAGTGAGTGCTTTTGGATATTTTTCAGGGAGTTAGAAATGACTCAGGGAGCCAGAGTGGAGCACCTTTAGATCTTGGCTTGTTAGTTGAGTGGGGTGTTTTTAGAGCACTAACTTTGACAGAACTAAAAAAAGAGCTTTTCAAGAGGCCGATGCTGTGAGGCTTACTGGCCAAAGAAGCCTGCCTTCAAATAAAGTCGAGAAGAGAGTTTGTCTTGATGAAAGATAATCTGAGTTCTTAATCTTGAATTATACTCTTTTTCCCCCCCTAATAAACCCCATAAATGTGAGTATAGAGTGTCAGTTCTGCATGGCCACTGGAATGAATTACCAAACTCACTGCAGAAGCAGAGAGAATCATGGGAAGGGTGGTTTTTGTCAGAATTGGTGAAAGAGGTTAAGAGTGTGGGTATGTCTGACGTGTACCTTAGGAACAAGCCTTCAGTGACTGATGTTAATGGTGGTGATTCTCCCTCCAGGTAAAATTATATGAGGTTAGACATTACCTCCACACTACCATCTTAACTCTCTATATACACGTGTGTGTGTGTGTGTGTGTATGTGTGTGTGTGTGTGTGTATTCACAGATTATTTTCATAAAGAAAAACATCTAAAAGATAAAAACAGCAACAACAGCATATACAATAAATCCAAAAGGTAAAATATAAAGATAAAAAATACACCTTAAAAATCCTTCAATAAATGATTACGCCAAAAAGTCATTGTGAAAGTTAGAATAAATACGCAGAGAAGGTTCAGCCTGGATTTTAAATATACAACTCAAACATCTATTTAGTATGTATCAGGCACTACCACAGACACTAACTGAGGTACTGAGAAATTGAAATCATTATATCAATAAGATTCAGAGAGTTCTGATGGCCTGGTGGTTAAGGAGTTGCACAGCCAACCCAAATCTACCAGATGTTCTGCAAGTGAAAGATAAGCAGTCTCCTCTGGTGTCATTTATAGCATCTGAAAGCCCACTGGGCTATCAGCTATAAGCCAATCCCAACTAGATGGCACATAACAATAACAACAACAATGATTCTGATATTTTCTTTGCAAACTTTATAGTAGTGATACAGACAAAAATAAGTTACTATTTCACATATGGTTCTGGCTCAATATAATAAATGCAAATGTTACTGAATAAATGTGCCTGCTTTGATCTAAGCACCATTCTAAACTCAGGCAGATATAAAAGTGAACAAGATCATGGTTCCTGCTCTTAAAGGGTTTAGAGTTAGAGGAACAAATATAAAGTGTTCATAAAAAGTACACAATGGGAGGGGAAAAGAACTCTTGTATGGAACAGAAGTACACTCAAGACTCAAGGATGAACAAATGCAAAAGCACAGACCAGTGAAAATGCCTGGATACACAAGAGAAATTGGGAATTTTAGGAATATCACAGTGCCATATGGAAGGAAAGAGGAGCTGAAGGATGAGGTTTAGGGGTCAGCTAATTAAGTCTCTTGCATAATGAAGACAAGATATTGAGTTTTATGGGATGAGAAACCTGTAAAGAACTGTACCAGAAGAGAAATAACACTTCCAGAAGTACATTTCAAGGGAGCTCTGTGGCCTAGTGGCAAGAAGCTGCACTGCAATCCCTAGAGGTACACAGTTTGAATCCACCAGACGCTCTGCTGGGGAAGGAAGGGCAATCTCCTCCTGTACCAGTCAGACTGATTTGACAACACACACATGCAAAAAAAAATTTTTTTTTTAAAAAAGAAGTACATTTCAGAAAGAGAATGTTCATTGAGGTTTGGAATGTACACAGGTTTAGATTTCTGTTAACAGTGAAAAATTAAAATTCTTCAAAATAGAGTGGACATGACAGACTACTGTGGTGTTCTATGTAATTTAAAAAAATTCAGTAGCTACATTACCAAAAAGGAACATGTGAGATATATATCAACACTCTATTTGTTTAAGTCACTATATAAAATAATAATCATTTCAACATGAAATATAAAAATTAGTGAGCTCTTCTATATTCTTTTAAAAATATTCCTTGAAGTATGACATGTATTTTTACTTATATCGCATTTCCATTTAATTATCCACATTTCAAGAGCAAGGACTATGATTACCATACTGGGTAGTACGGGACTGATGGGATTAATTTGGGAAGCAAATATCAGCAGAATTTGTTGGCTTTGTATATGTGGAAAACACAAAGTTAGAAATATCTATAGTGTTGGCTTAGGTAGATGGATGGAAGGTACAAGCTAACCAAATAGAGGGAACAGAGACAGAAACAAGACTGAGGGAGCAGAAAGGAGAAACTGGTCTTGGCATTGACTTTGCAATGCCTGAGCACCAAGTTATTGGCTCAAGATGAACTAGCTAGTAAGTGACAAAGCCAGTATTTCAGATACAAATTCTTTCTAAAGATTATGTATCTTAAAGTAGGGATTGTGGGGGGAAAAGTGAGAGGAGGAAAAGACATAGGAGGTTAAAGCCTTTTCTTTTTTTTTTAAAAGCCTTTTCTTTTTATTTAATATGAAATATCTTCATAATGATTGATATGAGTCAAAAAAAGACAAGACTCTAAAACAACAGAGGTTAAGTGAGGCTCGACCATCCCATCTCCCAAAGAACAACTGCTTGCATTAATAACATAGCCAAATTGTCATTATTTTTGAAGAAGGAAATAAGACTTTTTTAAAAATGTTAAATTTGGGAAAAAATTAGTAGGAAAATTTTCTCAAGGTACATTATTTTTCCTATTTTGTAAACACAAAGCTAACTCGAATGATGGGGAATTTTAAGAGTTCAACAGAACAGTACCATACCATAGTCTAATATCCAGAAAACTACCAAGATTTTCTGATACACTGTAGAATTAAAAAATGAGGGGATACAGCCTAATTCTATAACCAAAGATGTATAGTTGAAATGAAGTTTAGTTTTCCCTCTAATAGTTGTACTTCCAACACAGAAGAGGGAAAAGAAAATTCTCTGTAAGTAAGTGAATGCTACCCACAGCTGTACTTGAAATTATTTGATATCACAAAAAACAACTGGTTGTCTTGGAAGTAAGTGACTGTGATTATTCATACACACACACACACACACACACACACACACACACACACACACACACGTAACTACGGATGCAACTGAAAAAGCAAAAAATAATTGTGTTTTCAAAGTAATGATTTTCTAAAATAGAAATAGGTAAATCGGAGAAAACCAACCTGAGTAAATTTCAAAACACAAAGAATGGTTTAGAAGTTGACCGCTACTCAGGAAGCAGTGACCACAATATATTCAAAGGATGCTAAAAGATACTAAAATAAGAAAGTGTATGTACAGAATGCAAGGGAAACAGAACTGTGTGAGTAGCAACTTTGGTAGTAGAGAAATGAACCACAACATTGCTAAGTCCTTTGAAAACTTTTCTAATTTTCCCCTTTTGTTAGAGAATAAGATGCATATCTTTCAGATGGACAAGGAAAAACAATTTGTATGAGTGGGGAATGAACTTTTCTCAATGTGACATATGATTTATTTGGTGTGACAATGGTGTGGTTTCATTTATACAATGTTCACAGGCAATATATGAAATGAAATAATGTGCTATGTGTCTATAACCTCTCAAAGGATATAAGAATCATGTTTATTTTATTCAGGCCAGGTAACTACTTCTAAAATAAGTTACACTTGGGAGTTGTCACAACAAAATATTTTTATGAACCATACAGTCTGTTTTTGTTTTAGGGTGAGCTTTGATGGCCTAGTGGCAAGAAGCTGCACTGCAATTACAGAGGTGCATGGTTCAAATCCACCAGATGTTCTGCCTTCTGTACCAATCAGATCTGATTTGACAGTACACACATAGAAAAAAAAAAAGATCAAAGAAAGGCCAACAGTCTGTTTTTTTTATATGCTCATTGGCATATCTAACCAACTCTTATTTTATAATATGCTGCCAAGTTGGTACTCAAATGCTAAGGAGAAAGAGGGCTCCACTATAATCATTAGCTCTGAAATATGATCAAAGGTACCTAGCTTCTGAGCCAGTTTCCTTACATGTAAAATGGAAACAGCACCTACTCTCCAAACAATATACATATATAGAGATATAAGACAATCAAATCAGATAATACATATGACAAGGTTCTGTAAGCTGTAAAGGACTAGTCATTGTTATTGTTAGCTATAATATATTTCTGTGAAGTATTGATAGACCTTAAAAGATTAGAATTTTGAGGAAAATAAATATATTCTAATGTGGTGGCATATTGTAGGGAGTTATGCTGATAAAGGCCTCTCTGTTCAACCACACCAGTGGCTCCGAGGAAGAAGGCAGGACACTCCTCCTATAAAATTCACACCCTATGAAAACCCATTGGAGAGTCAGCTGTAAGTCATTTCCAACTGGACAGCAATGAGTGAGTGTGTTAAAGTAGCTTCTGGGAATCTTAAAAGCTTGTAAGCAATCATCTAAAAATACAATAACTTGTCACTACTTTTCAGAAGTAACAGAAAGAAAGAAACCAAAGACTCAGGGAGAAAACAATATTTGAGACTAGTAGTCTACACAAACCATACCTTATCTACCTTGAGACCAAAAGAATTAGATGGTGCCTCCCCACCATTACAGGACCATTCTGATGGAAAATAACAGATGGATTCTAATAGAATGAAGAAGGGAAAAAAAGTGGCACGAAATTAAAGATCTTAAATAGTCCAGACTCACTGAGGCTACTGATGTGAAATATTCTTTAAAGGTAAATTATCCCTTGACATCACTATTTTTTCTAGGGCTTTGAATAGTTTTCCCCAGTTTAGCCAGATAACAAACTGAAATTGGCCAGAACTCAAATTTGTTAAATGTAAATATGTTGTTGTTACGTACTGTTGAGTTAGAACTGACTCATAGCTGATCCTCCAGCAGGCCTTCAGAGGTAGTAAATTTCTCAGGGAGCTCTGGTGACTTAGTGGTAAGGAACTGCACTACCAGTGCAAAGGCTGCTCCATAAGGGAAAGATGGACATTTCCTGTGTTACTTACTGTTTCTGAAAACCAGCTAGAGTGTCAGCTATGGATTGGTTCTGACTCACTGGTACACAACAACAAATCTCACGAGAGGAGATTGCCCATCTTTATCCCATTGGAGAATCTGGTGGATTTAAATCACATGCCTTTGGGTTGGCAGGGCAGCTCCTTACCACTAGGTCATCTGGAACAGTTTGCAGAATGAGAAAAGTCTCATTGTTACCTTGCTAGAAATATAATCTTCCTCCTAAAAATAATGGTAGCATGCATGTGGCATAGCAACCAAATATCCTGATTGGCAAAATCAGAAACAATGGTGCCCAGCTTAAAAATGGTGTCTGACCTCATCTCTCAGAATGTGTCCATGAGACTTTAGTTTCATCAAAATCTATGTGAAAAATTTAAACAATATCCTTGAGTAATTTGTATGAAAATTATTAAATGGGGACTAAATTCACTGTGTAAATGTTCACTTTTAACACTGTAAGGGAGGGAAAATAAAGAGAGTGATGTTCATAGGCCTCCTAATTGGTCTTCCAATGTTCGTCCAATTTCTCATCAAACACCACCAGGTTACTTTCCCTACCAACATTGTTTCCTATTGAGTCATTCCCCCTGCTCCCCCCCATACTATTCACTCCTTAAACCCCAATTCCTGGAACTGGCAGGCTATCCAAATCTGCAGATATGAACAAAATCAGAGAGCTATCCATTGGAGGGAGAGTCCTTTACAAGTATCACAGGGCATGTTAGTGTGGCACACTAGGTCTACCAAAGACTGCTGTTAGAATGGCATTTGAATTCTGGATCTGTTATTTGTATTTATAAACTCAGGGAGGGTGACTTATATCTACCTCTCTCCCCTCATTTGTAAAAGAGTGAATTATTCACAGTTGACCATGAAACAAAACAGGGATTAAGAGCATGACTTCCTGTAAAGTTGAAAACCTTTGTAAAATTTACAGTTGACTTTTGAACAGCACAAATTTGACCTGTGTGGGTCAATCCCTGAACAAGGAAACCTCACTGGCTAAAGGGTTGTATTTTTTAAAAATATTTTGCAATGCTCATCATTTCCATGTAAGTGGTTAATCTCTAGGGAAAGGTAAACTGCTCAAGTGGAGATGATTAGCAACACATGAGGTAAAGATAAAAGCAACGGGGGCGATCCAAGATGGCAGCGGAGGCAGAGACAGCGTGGTGAGCTGCAGGAGCAGCGAACCACTTAAAGCAGGGCCATTATGGCCTTCCACAGACTTCGGTGTACTGATAATTGAACACTTAAACAGTTGATGACTGGCCCTTAGTGAAGATCGAGGCTCAACAACAGGAATTCAAGGATTCCCAAGGAGAAATAGGCCAAAGAAGATGATTAACTATGCATTAGACAGGTCAAAGAAGACGATTACATATGCAATGGATTGCTGAAAGTCACTGTGAGTCTGATGACCTTAACAGTAGCAGCATGCACAAGAGGACCCACATCCTAAATACACCACATATTTTGTTCTGTTGAATGCTTCTGCCAAAAGATGGTTAGACCTGGGGGGAGTCTGTTCACAATTCTCAGGTTCCCTTTATCATATATAAAGGGGGAGGGCAGTGACACCTACTTCAAAATATAGTATGACCACTTATGGGGGGTTAAAAGTGGCAGTGTTGGAATTGGAAACACTATCCCTGACCACAGAGTCCTCAGTCAGGCGAGGGGACCAGACTGGGGTAGGGGCAATTGGAGGGGGAGTATACCAGCCAGCTCCTGGGGGGTGTTCTCCTGCTCGGGATGGGCTACCCTCGGCCCCCGGCTTGGGGTGAGCCACTGCGGCCCTCTGCCCGGGGAGGGCTGCCCTCATGGCCCTCTGCCTGGGGCGGGCTGCCCTTGGACCCCGGCTCGGGGCAAGCCGTCGCAGCCCTCTGCCCGGGGTGGGCTGCTCTCGGCCCCCGGCTCGGGGCGAGCCGTCGCGGCCCTCAGGGTGAACTCCTCAGTCCCCAGATTGTGCCATCTGACCCCTGGGTGGGGAAGGAGGGGAAAAAAAGAATGCCTAGGGTATCCAGAGAATGTTACCTAGGCCACCTTCTGCCACCCTCCCCCCCAGTAGACCTGAAAGCAACACCCTCAAAGCCCTTCTATTTGTAACTCACAAGTTTGTTCTCTCTAGGTTTGCTCCCTTTCCTATAGGTAACCTTAACTCT
>NW_006399850.1:743410-756557 GCF_000299155.1 Elephantulus edwardii | reverse complement strand
CCCCACTGGACCCACCTGGGAAAACACTTTGCAGTCCAGAGGGGAGCAAATGACAGGAAAATATCTTCTAACAGAGCAAAAAGGCAAGCAGCTTTAACCCAAGACCACCGGTAAGTTGATAAAGCGTCCTCCCTTCCCCCCTTTACATCTATGCCCCTGTTCAGCATGAAGAAGCCAGAGAGTAGGCATCCAATTCCCAAATCAATTAGACAGTTGGTTTTAAAAATAAAAAATTAAAAAAAAAAAAGCGGGCAGGCGGGGTGTGGAATCTGTGTATAAGTGGGTTGGCAGTTCGCACTTGTCTTGTTTAAGGATCAAATGCACTTCATAGGTTTGCTTTTAATTACAGCATTCGGTTTTAATTGATTGTTAAATATGTTTTTATCTCTTAACATAGAAACCAAGACACTGTTGTTAGGTGATACTGAGTCCATGCCAACTTACTGTGACATTCTGTGCTAAAGAACAAAACACGGCCTAATCTTGCACCATTGCAATTCTTCTACGTTTAAGGCTGCTGTTGTGGCCACTGCATCAATCTATCTCATGGAAGAGATTCTTTTGTGATGACCATCTCCTTTACAAAGCATGATGCTATTCTCCAGAGAATGGTCCCTTCTGACGGCATATGAGATGAAATCTGGTCATCTTTGCTTCAAAGAAGTATTCTAGCTATACTTTCTCCAATACAGATTTGTCATTCTTCTAGTTGCCCAAAATCTTTACCACTGGCCTATGTCATGGCAACATTATGATAGCTGGAGAAGACACTTAAGTTATCAACAATTTTATCTTGCTTAGATCCATAAACAACATCTTTACTACTCAGTTAAGAAATCAAACGATGAGTTACATTAAGAAAATATGCTACCAGGTACCTCTATAAAATACAAAAGAGCAATTATGTCAATTTAAAGATGAAGGTAAGTCTAACTGAGGCCATGGTCTTTGCAATTATTTGCTATGCATCTGAAACCTGCACAACGACTAAGGATGACACATGAAGAATCGATGCCTTTGAATTGTTATGATGGAGAATAGTACCTAGTATCCTATAGAATGTTAAAAGAACAGATATGTGTTAGCTTTATCTTACATACTTTGACCATGTTGTTAGGAGGAGCTGTACTTTGGAAAGAGACATTATGCTTGGAAAGGTCAGTATAAGAGAGCAAGACTCTCAACAAGATGGACTGACACAATGACAGTAGCAGTGGGCTTAAGTGTGTCGGAGATGGTGAGCATGAGACAAGATAGGGCAGAGTATAGATCTGTTCATAGGGTCGCTATGAGTTGCGGACGACTTGACAGCACATAACAAATCATCAGGATTTATAAGGAAGATAATGTAATAGAAGGATAGAAGATAGTGAATTAGGAAATAATTAGGAGTCAAAATTGGAAAGATTTGGTGAATGGTTGGATATAGGAATTAGGGTGAAAGTATTATAAACCAATCCCAGGATTCTAGCTTGATGGCCAGAGAATGATGGTGCCACCTACTGGTGTACAGATCTAGAGAGATGGTTAGTTCCATTTTGAAACAACGGTCTAGGGAAGAGATACATGCAAATTTAAAATTTAGAAGCATTAGGGGGAAAAAATTTGGAAGCATTAGAGAGTAAGATAAACATGAGATAAGATCCTTAAGAAAGACTTTTTAAGAATAAAAGAAAAAAGGAGGAGCTCAAAATGAAGAAATGACAAGGAATAGTCAGAGAGATAATGAGAAAGATGAATGTGGAGATTTTTTTAGGCAGAAAAATAAAATACTAAATGCAGAAAAAATGTGGTAAGAAAGAAACTAAAAAATACCACTGGATTTGGCAATTAGGAAGTTCCTGATTGGCCTTAGCAAGAGGCCTTAGCAAGAGTAGTTTTACTGCAGTGACAGAGCAAAACTTGACAGTGAAGGCAGGGGGTAAATGGGTAGCAGAAAACACACTATTACTCTATCTTTAGGGAAGGTTAGATGAAATGGAGAGAGGTCACAGCAAGCTAGCTGTTTATGAGTTATGGAGCCAAAAGAGAGTCTGAGAATAAGAAAACATGTTGCAAAGAGCTAGAGTATTTATATGTATGACAACAGCTCAGAATAAGAGATATGTCATTGTAAAGGGGGGGACAGAGGTAGTTAATCATGCAACAATGAATGAATATTTTTAAAAAAGTTAAATGGGGGAAAGTGAGGAGTAATATGTGTAACAAGAATGAATGAAAATCTAACTTCTCTGTAAATATTTGTTAAAATTACAATTAAAATTTTATTTTTTTAAAAAAGAGCCTAGAATAGCAATCCTAGAGAGAGGATAATTACATGAATAAGTTGAAATCTTAAGATAGTGTATTACAGAAGAAAGAACACTGTCTCTGGAACAAGATCTATCTTTTCCTGTGACTTTACCATTTATTGTTGTTGTTGCCATTCATAGCAACCCTACGTACAATAGCCTTAAACCTTTCTCTGTCTTGGGCCAATCTCACCGTCTCTGATACACCCATCCCGATTACCCTAGTCACTGAATCAATCCACCTCATAGAAGATCTTCCCCTCCTGTGCTATCCCTCCACCCTCCCAAGCATGATGTCCCTCTCCAAGGACCTGTCCCTCCTTGCAACATGCCCAAAGTATGTCAGATGAAGCCTCAGAATTCTTATCTCTAAGAAGCAGCCTGGTTTAACCCTCGCTAGGATGAACCTGTTCGTTTTTTTAGCAGTCCATGGTACATTCAATACTCTTCTCCAGCACCACAGCTCAAAGGCATCATTTCTTCTTCTATCCTCCCTAGTCATTATCCAACTCTGTGATGCATAACAACTGACTGCAAAGACCATGGCCTGTATCAGACGCACCTTAGTCTCCAGTGACACCATTGCTCTTCAGTACTTTGGAGAGGTCCCTAACAGCAGACTTTCCCATTGCAATATGTCTTTTAATTTCCTGGCTGCTGGTGCCAAGAGTGTTGACTGTGGAGCCAAGCAAAATAAAGCTGTGAACAATCTCAATCTCTTCATTATCCATCCTGATGCTGCCAATTAATTGGTCCAGTGGTGAGAATCTTTGTCTTCTTGATATTGAGCCTCAATCCTCAGTTCTTGACCCTCTGCAGCAAGAGCTTTGGGTCCTCCTCAGTTTTCAGCAAGCAGGGTTGTGTTATCTGCATAATGCAGATTGGATCTTCCACCAATCCTGATGCCACACTTCTCCTCATAGAGCCCAGCCTCCTGGATAATCTGTCTGCATACAGGTTGAATAGGTATGAAGATAGGACACATCCCTGGTGTACACTTTCTAATTTTGAACCATGCAGTGTTTCCTTGCTCTGTTCTGACGCTGCCTCCTGGTCCAAGTATAGGTTTCGCATTAGCATGATCAAGTTTTCTAGGATTCACATTCTTCTCAAAGTCAGCCACAATTTGTTATGATCCACACAGTCAAATGCCTTTGCATACCATTTATTAGCCATGAAAAAGTTACTTAACCTTTTTTGAGCATTAGCGACCTCATCCTTAATGAAGGGATGCCACTATCTGTGTTACTATTAAGAGAATTAAATAAGATACTGAATAAGGAACTGGTTAACCTGATCACGCTGAAAGAGATCACAGTAGAGGACCCTGGAAAGAGTGGGAGGAAAATGGGGAACAAAACTAAAAGAAAAGCGAAAAACCCCATAAAAATGGCCAGGCTTGTGGATCTAAATACAAATTGGAACTCCTGAGGGGATGGTCCTTCAAAACTGGAACCAATTTTACCCGTGGTTCAACTTTCATCCAAGCAACAGATTGGTTTATATAGTGAACAATAAAAAAGGATGGTGTGCATTTCTTATAATTATCAATTATAAAACATCAAAAGGGCTACTTTTGACCAGAGATAAAGCTCAGAAGGCAGGAAGAGACAGAATGGAAGAAATAGAAGAATGAATGGAAGCAAAAGTCACACAGAAGAAGTAGAAGTAGTGCCTTTGCAATGTGGGAAATGTAATTAATGCCATAAATTAAAACGTGCCTCGATTATTAAATGATAAACCAATTTGCTTGGACACTTTGACTGAAAGCTAAAAAAAAAAAGAAGTAATTAACATGGTATCTGCTTGGTCCTGTGAAGGTTGTCAAGTATTGGCCCTCTTTTTCCCCCTCAGTGGTCACTGGTTATGTTGAGCAGTGCCAGTTCAACTATGCAATGAGGATGTATAATAAGTTGCTCATGGTTAAGTTATGCAGTCATGTAATATGGAAGAAAGTTAAAGAGAAATGGATTTGAGAGAACTGACCATGTCCCAAAACCTAAAAGGAGGAAATAAACAAAAGTTCCAAGAGGAAAATGAAGACAGGAGAGAAAGAACTCACATGTCTTATGCACAGTGCTATATACATTGCTAAAAATTATTTGATTTACATGTTCCTCAAAGGACTGTAAAGGTCAAGATTTACAACAAAGATGAAGTTTCATGAGGCAATAATGGAAAAGATAAAAGGATAAACAAAGCAGCTGTATGTAGGAAAGGTCCTGGTGGAATTGATACTCGAAGGTGCTGATCATTTCAGCAAAGATCTAGGAAACAAAATACTGGAAAAATGTGTTTCCAAAACACAAAGGAATCAAAGTATTCTTGGACCTAATTATTCATGAATGTGAAACACAAGGAATTTGTGGACTGAAAATATTCCCTAATTGCACAATACCTAAATATCTCCATCTCATTTTAACTATTGTTGTTGTTGTTGCTAAGTGCCATCAAAGTTGACTATGACTCATGGAGACCCTATGAACAACAGCTCAGAATCTTGCCCTATCCTGAGTCAACCTCACTGACTCTGACAAGCCTGACCCCACTGCCATGGTCATTGTGTCAAATCCATCTAATTTTAACTATACTGTTGTTGAGAGGTATTGTCAAGTCAAGTATGATTCATAGTGACCCTATGAACAACAGATCAGAAGCCTGTCCTATTGTCATTGTCTCTGACACCCTCAAGACCACTGCTCTAGTCACTTTGTCATTCCATCTGGCTGAGGGGTCTTCCTCTCTTTCCTCTCTTTGGCCAACCTCTGTCTGCCTTTCCAAGCATCATATCCCTCTTCAAGGAACAGCCTCTCCTAGCAACATGCCCCAAATATGTAAGACAAAGATTCCTCATCTTTGATTCCAAGGTGTACTCTGGCTGTACTTTCTCCAGAATATATTTGTGCTTTTGGCAGTCCATTCAGTACTTTTCTCCAACACCAATGTCAGCAAACAAAGTTGTGACATCTACATAATATAGATTATTGACGAGTCTTCCTTCACTCTTGATGCTACATTATTCTTCATAGAGTTCAGCTTCTTGGATAATTTGCCCAGATACAGATTGAATATAGGTATGGAGAGAGGACACAACCTTGCTATACTCTTCTTAATTTTAAACCATGTAGTGTTCCCTTGCTATATTGGCACAACAGCCTCTTGGTCTAGATATTGGTTCCACAGGAGCACAATTAAGTGCTCTGGAATTCACATTCTTCTCAATGTTAGCCATAACTTATGATCCACACAGTCAAATGTCTATACATAGTCAATATAGCATAAATAGACATTTTCTGCTGTTCTTTACTCTCAGCTAGGATCCATCTGACCAGCAATGATATCCCTGGTGCCATAGTCTCTTCTAAAGCATGCTTGAACTTCTGGCAGTAACCTATCTATGTACTGTGCTAGCCATTTTTAAATGATCTTTAATAGTATTTTGCTTGTATGTGATATTTTATTTTTATATTATGTTATATTGTATGTGATATTGATTAATGATATTGTTCAATAGTTTCTACATTCGGTTGGATCATTTTAACTATAATGATTTCCAAATAAAGATATTTTTCTGTTTTCCTACATTTACAAAGAATTATTCTTGCCAAACACACATTTCATTCTAATCATGAATCTAAACAGAATAGTTTCCTAATACAGATTGACTCCATAGAAGAAGGTATGCTTTTCTTAACCAAAATTAAGGGATTTTGTTTAAGCAATAGTGGGAACATAAAGACAGATCAAATTTACTATAGAAAACAAAATGTGACAAATGGTAATAGTAACATAATAGACAAGAACAGTGCATAAAGCTGGGTTACCTATGCACTGTATAACTCTAGAGACAATATTAATCTAAACTACAATGTGAGAGGTGCCATGTAGAGTCATGTGACCCAAAAGTCCTGATAGTAGCTATCTATTTAGAACAGAGATGGTAGTGATCTAGTTATCACTAATATCACAAACAAGCAAAATCCTGCTAAAGATAATCCAAAATTGACTGGAGCAGCACATTAACAGAGAACTTCCAGAAATCCAAGCTGGGTTTAGAAGAGGTCGTGTCATTAGAGACATTAGTGCCAATGTCAGAGGAATCTGGTTGAAAGGAGAGTACCAGAGGAATGTCTATCTGTGCTTCACTGACTATGCAAAGTCATTTGACTGTGTAGTTCATAAAAAATTGTGGCTAACTTTAGGAAGAATGGAAATCCCAGAACACTTGCTTGTGCTCATGCAAAATCTATACTTGGACGAGGAGGTAGTCTTCAGAACAGAGCAAGGAAACACTGCATGGTTCAAAATTAGGAGAGAAGTGTGTCAGGGACGCATTCTATCTCCATACCTTTTCAATCTATATGCAGAATAGATAATTTGGACGGCTAGACTTTAGTGGCATCAGGATTGGAGGATGGCTACGTTATTAAAAAAAAAAATAAAACAACAACAACAAAAAAACATGCCTATGTTATGCAGATGATACAACCTTGCTTGCTGAAATTGAGGAGGACCTGAAGCATTTGCTGCAGCATGTCAAGGACTGTAGTGTCCAATATGGATTGAAGCTTAACATCAAGAAGACAAAGATTCTCACCACTGGACCAACTGGCAGCACCAAGACAGATGGAGAAGAGACTGAGGTTGTTAACAGTTTCAAGTTGCTCGGCTCCACAATCAACAGCCTTTGCACTAGCAGTCAGAAAATCAAAAGAGTAATTCTATTGGGGAAGTTGGCTGTCAGGGACCTCTCCAAAGTGCTAAAGAGGAATGGCATCAGTCTAGAGACTAAGGTACACCTGATCCAGGTCATAGTCTTCATAGTTACTTGATATGGATCTTGGACAATAACTAAGGATGACAGAAGAATTGATGTCTTTGAGCTGTGGTACTGGAGAAGAGTATTGAACATACTATGGACCACCAGGAGAAGAAATAGATCTGTCTTGGAGAGGGAGAAACCAAATTTCTCCATGGAGGCAAAGATTTTGAAGCTCTGTCTCACATACTTTGGGCATGTGGCCAGGAGGGAGCAGTCCTTGGAGAAGGACATCATGCTTGGGAAGGTGGAGGGACAGCACAGAAGTGGAAGACCTTGGGTGAGATGGATTGACATAGTAACTGGGGAAATGGGATTAGGTGTGTCAGAGTTACTGAGATTGGCTCAGGATAGGGAAGGGTTCAGAACTATGGTACATAGGGTTGCTGTGAGTTGCAAGCCACTCAACAGCACATAACAACAACAATAACAACAGTGATCTAGAAAGCTCTATGAGGGCAGAGTTTTCTCAGTTTTGTTCACTATTGAATGTATCCCTGGTATTTCCCCGACTCTGTCCCTATAATTCTGACCTCCATTCATTCTTCTGTAATTTTTTATGTTTTCCCTATTTTTCAGCAAATATTCATTAATCATCTTAAGCTCTAAGCCCATCGGGGGGGGGGGGGGTGTGAGTAGATGGATGGATGGATGATAAACAATGAGAAAATGAAATATGATAGTAGACACAAGAGATTATGTGTATGGGAAACCAGAAATCCTTATAATTCAATTTTAGTAAGATTTAAGAGATTGAGAAATACATTAACCTTGGGATGGAGTTCCTACTTGTTATAAAGGGAGAAGGGAAAACAGAATCAGTTTGGAGTATCTTTCTCAGGTTTTACTATTCTCTGGCATGGACTTATTCAAGTCAAAGTTAAAGCTGTAAAATTATGGAGAGAGGATATTGGAAAGATCATGTTTGCACAGATGGAGATTTCCTCTGCAGCTAATAACCCAAAGTTCATTGCTATTGAGTTGGAGCTAACTCACAGCTGACATTTCATTGGGTTTCCAAAACTGTAAATGGAATAGGAGGAAACCGCCCAACTTTCTCCTGAAAAGTAATCCTACAGACTACTCCGGTAGAGCACCCTATAAAAAGTTAAATGGGAGCTCTGGTGGCCTACTGGCAGGAAGCTGCTCTGTAATCCCAAAGATATGTGGCTTGAATACACCAGATACTCCACTGGTGAAGGACGGGCAATCTCCTCCTGGGCCAGTTGGATCTGACTCAGTGGTACACAACAAGAAAAAAAAATAAATAAAAAGATCTATGCAATCATCAAATTTAAAAAAAAAAGCAAGAATGGTCAACAAACACATAAAGAATATTCAAAATCATTAGCTATTAGAAAGATGCAAATCAAAACAATAAGATATCATCTCACCCAGCAGTAACAGCAAAGTTCAGTAAGACAGTAAACAACAAATGCTGGCAAGACTGTGAAGAAACTAGAATTGTATTGGGGAAATGTGGAAAGCAATTTGGTGTTTTCTTAGAAATCTGGAAATAGAAATACCATTTAACCTAGCAACTTCACTGCTAGGTACATAAACTAAAAAAAGTAAATGTTTTACCATGGACAAAGATATGTATATCTATGATCATTGCCACATTATTTACAATAGCAAAGAAATTAAAATAACCAAAATGTTCAACAACAGACCAATGGATAAAGAAACTATAGTACATTTATTTACATAGTGGAGTATCATACAACACTGAAAAACAAAAAAATAATTAGAGAAACATAGCATAGCAAAGATGAATGCAGAGGATATTTTGCAGAATGAAATTTCAGCTACAAAAGGAGAAACATTGTCTAAAAAATCTTAACTTATAAAAAGCTAAGGAAAGGTTAATAGTTAGTCTTGAGTGGTTACTTGAGATAGTAATGGAGGGAAAGGAGAGGAGAAATTAGTTCATAGATTATAGATACATACCAAGATGGATAAAGGGAAAGGCAATATACAAAAGAGGATAATCAGTCCAGTTTCACTAAAGAAAGGAAAAACAGAGAATTACAGAAGGATGAACGGAGGTCAGAATTATAGGGAGAGAGTGGGACAGTGCAATTACATTGTGAATATTGATTGAAACTAATGTTATAGAACAAAATGTGTGTGACTGGTTGAATGAAAATGTAATTCTTTCACTCAAATCACAATCTAAAAGAAAAGATGATATCGATTACTTTGGCATTCTGACTTCCCTTGGACCTGAGAGAATCAATATCTAGGTACAATACCACCACATTCTAGGTCACAGGAATGTCTAGTTTACAAAAATAATCCAACAAAATTTTGTTATATTTTTCCCTAAGGAAAAAAAAATAATAACACATCAACTGATGTCCACTGAGTCTATGTTAGGGAGCTCCTCTGGTGGTGCAGTCACGTTGAGTGAGTTGAGTTGCTAACCGAGAGGCCATGACTTTCTGGCAGTTCAAATCCATCAAAAGCTCTGAAGGAGAAAGATGGCAAAGCTCTGAGATTTACAAGCCTTAGAAACTTGCTGGAGGGTTGGCGATGAGTCAGTTCTAACTCAAAGACAATGAATTTTTCACTTGAGATTAGATACTCTTCTTTTTCAAAGAAATATGCATGTAGAGAAAATATATAACTTATATATTCTTCCCATAAACTTAACTTTCAATCTTCTATTTATTATCTTTAAACTAGAGTTAAAGTTGTTTCTTCTATCTTTTGGTATCACCTTTACATGACCCATAAACATACAGAAATTCTGGTACATAAGGTATGGCTGATTGTATAGTATTTCTTTACATGCTTCAAATTTTTTTTTCACATACAAAAATTAATTTCAATAGAAGCAATGCCCGTCTGTCTTATGGCATAGCACACACAGTTCACCTTGACAAGGAAATCTAACTTGTTCTAAATTCAAAGCAATGCTAAAGAACTTACTGAATCATATTTTCTTTCCCCTATTTACATTCTGGGTTTGTTTGGTTTTTTTGTGCCAGGGTTTTTTAGAACATTCCACCTGTAATTTCCATTAAAAGAGCCAAACCAAAACAAAAACATATAGGTCATTAGCACACACACAAAAATTCTACCATTGCTTTCTTTGTGAGGAATCACTCCTACTCATAGCCACTTGATGTTTATCAGGATTGACTAGTTGAGTGAAGTGAAAAATAAAGAGCGGGAAGTTCCCTGTAACCAAAACAAAAATGTTACAGATACTTAAATGAGCCTTAGCAATACTTTCCCCCCACTCTGTACAGTGTATGTTTAGGAATTCAGAAGTTACACAATATTCCAAATGAAAACAACTGGCCTATACTCTCCTCAGATGTGGTAATGTGAACACCTCCTAAGGTGCTAAAGTGTTAAGTTTTCCAAGGAGTAATAAAAAGAGAGAGTTCAAAATCCAAAAGAAACCAAAATAGCCAATGAAAAGTTTCTCTTACAGCTTATCTCCTGAGTTCCTCTTCTCAGAAGCAATCATTATTACCCATTTCTTACATGTCTTCTACAGTGTCTTAATACAACTAGCAGGTTTTTTAAAAATACAATTGGTGACCTATGATATACTATTTCTAGGTATACTCTGGTGGCCTAGTGACAAGAAGCTGTGCTGCTGTCTCAAAGGCACACGATTCGAATCTACCAGATGCTCCGCAAGAGAAGGATGGGCTATTTACTGCTCCTGAAAACCCACTGGAAGGTCAGCTAATGGGTCAGTTCTGACTCTACAGCAAACAACAAAGAACAAGTAGATTCTTAAGCACTTTTTCCACTAAGCGACAGATGGGGAAAAAATTGCTTTCAAGTTTCTGTTGATTGACCTACAGTAACTGCTTCAAACGCTAGTAAGTACTCTGGAGGAAGAAATTGGAGAGGGAAGAGAAAACAGTAAGTGTCGCCTAACTTTTTCCCCCAGTCAGATTGGTGGCAATCTTAAATATTGTGGGATTACAATGGGGCCATGGGAAAAATAAGATTAATGAAAAAGCCATTATAAAAGAGTTGGTTAACCAAAAAAGAGACTCTTAAAGGTCTTTTGACATTGTTGGTTATCTTGAATCAACTCCAAAATAAAATTTCTGCCTTTAATTCTTAAAACAAAAACAAACAGCAAACCACCTTTTATGGAAAGAAGTTTCATTGCCAACCCAAAGGCACACGATTCAAATCCTCCAGCTGCTCCATAGGAAAATGATGAGAAATCTGCTACTGTGCAATTTGCAGACTCTGAAAAGCCATTGGGGGAATAGCTGTGAGTCAGTCCATTACAACTGAACAGCACATAACAAAAGATTACACTAAGAAGAGATTCCCCTTCTTTCTCCCACAGGGAGAAAAGAGTGCCTTTATTTGTTTCTCCCACAGGGAGAAAATGTGCCTTTGTTTCGGTTGGCAGCACAACTTCTTATCACCAAGCCACCCAAGCTTTTCAAGATTTAAGGCTATTTTATGTCTGTCTTTCCCAACCATGATTTCTGCATATAAGGAACTCTGGTGGTACCATGGGTTGAGATAGGCCACTACGATCATTGAGACAGCCTGTTCCTGTAAAGATTTATGGTCTCAGAAACCTTATATGGCAATTCTGCTCTGTTCTGTAGGGTCACTGTGAGTTGGAATCTACATGACAACTGTGAGTTTGGTTTCAGTTTAAGGAGATGGTATCTTTAATGAGTAAGGATTAGTTCAAATGCTCTGCTTATTTTTCTCACTCACTGGATTTAAAAAAAGAAATCATGAACTTTCAATTTTACTCAGGATGTTTCCATTTCATTTTCTTCCACCCTCACTCTCTTCCCATTGCCCCATCTCATGTTTGTTTCAGAAATCACGTGTTACTCACCTGCTTTCTTTTTAAAGAGAAATAGTTGGAAAGCAGGCTATAATGTACATGAGAGGATCCTAGGTAAGATTCTTTGCAGATATTTGTTTTTAAGCAGTTTATGTATATATGCCACATGGCTTTGCTATAAATACTGATAGGACTAGGGAAAGTAGTGTCACACATGTTCCAAATATTTCTTTCATAAGAAATCTTCAGTACCAGAGTAGATCAGCGTATCTTTGCCTGGAGAAAAGTAGCTTATTCAGGAATATGAAAGTTTGAGTTTTCTGTGAATATTTGGAATTTTACTTGGGAATTTACTCAGCTTTTTTTTTTTGAGTCCTTAGTATAGGCTAGGAATCTCTGGTGGCATAGTCTGTGAACAGTTGCACTGCTAAACCACACACAGCACCTCTCTGGCCGGTCAAATCCACCAGTGACTCTAAAGGAAAAAAATGACCAATCTCCTCCCATAAGATTTACAGCCTTCAAAAACCTGCTGTAGGGTCGGTTATGAGTTGATTCCTACAGCAACAGTGAGTGAGTCTGCAATATGCTAGGTGCTGTGCTGAATAGGCACCCTGCATTATATAGGAAATATTTGATACCTGTCATCAGAAACCCCTTCCCAAGCATGATAAAGTGTTGTATTTCCATTATACAGGAGTGTATAAGATACAGTAAGAACACAGAATAGAAGTGGAGGGCTCCAATAGATACAAGCACATAATCTCAGCATGCTTTCCTACAGTGTCAGCTGGCCTCAGATGCCTTCAAAGTATGGCATTTGAACACAGAGCTGTTGGTGGATTTGAACTACAAGAAAGTCATGACCTCTCGATTAGCAACTCAACTCACTCAAGGTGACTGCACCACCGGAGCTCCCTAACATAGACTCAGTGGACATCAGTTGATGTGTTAATTTTTTCTTAGTGGAAAATATAACAAAATTTTATTGGATTATTTTTGTAAACTAGGCATTCCTGTGGCCTAGAATGTGGTGTTGTTGTACCTAGATATTGATTCTCTCAGGTCCAAGGGAAGTCAGAATGCCAAAGTAATCGTTATCATCTTTTCTTTTAGATTGTGATTTGAGTGAAAGAATTACATTTTCATTCAACCAGTCACACACATTTTGTTCTATAACATTAGTTTCAATCAATATTCACAATGTAATTGCACTGTCCCACTCTCTCCCTATAATTCTGACCT
>NW_006399850.1:741390-743235 GCF_000299155.1 Elephantulus edwardii | reverse complement strand
TATCATCTTTTCTTTTAGATTGTGATTTGAGTGAAAGAATTACATTTTCATTCAACCAGTCACACACATTTTGTTCTATAACATTAGTTTCAATCAATATTCACAATGTAATTGCACTGTCCCACTCTCTCCCTATAATTCTGACCTCCGTTCATCCTTCTGTAATTCTCTATGTTTTTCCTTTCTTTAGTGAAACTGGACTGATTATCCTCTTTTGTATATTGCCTTTCCCTTTATCCATCCTGGTATGTATCTATAATCTATGAACTAATTTCTCCTCTCCTTTCCCTCCATTACTATCTCAGGTAACCACTCAAGACTAACTATTAACCTTTCCTTAGCTTTTTATAAGTGAAATTTCATTCTGCAAAATATCCTCTGCATTCATCCTTGCTATGCAGTGTTTCTCTAATTATTTTTTTGTTTTTCAGTGTTGTATGACACTCCACTATGTAAATAAATGTACTATAGTTTCTTTACCCATTGCTCTGTTGTTGAACATTTTGGTTATTTCAATTTCTTTGCTATTGTAAATAATGTGGCAATGATCATAGATATACATATCTCTTCATGATAAAACATTTACTTTTTTTAGTTTATGTACCTAGCACTGAGCATTAAACTCCTACAGATTTTACAAGTGTGGGGAGGAAGAGAGTGAGAAGGGAGCAACAAGGTGAGTTGTTCTCTGCTGGAGCGAGAAAACACAACGATTAGTGACTACAATAGCATTCTCATTCTGAGACCAGACCAGACCAAACCAAACCTAAAGAGGGCTTTCCTTGAGTTGGGGGGTCCAAGGGCCTAGATAAGGAGTTTCAAGTAAGAAGAAAGACTAAGGGATAAGTAATATCAGAGTATAAATTTTCGATGGCAGTGAACTGATAATCTGATGACATAACGGAAAAATCATGTCTCAGTATAGATGGGGGGGAAAGCAGCAGCCCAGAGAAAGAATGGGAAAGATTTAACTATCTATCCTTTCTATTGCAACACAGAAACAGTTACATGTCTTTTCAAGAAAAATATGTAATCATAATGCTGTTAGAGATGTCTTACACAGCTGGAAAAATATTCATAAAAAAATTCCATATAATTCTCTTTAGCAAAGAAGACATTCAGATGTCTAACAAGTACATGAAGAAATGTTCAAAATTCCTAGCTCAAAGAGAGATGCAAATCAAAACAACTATGAGATATCATCTCACCCCAGTAAGAATAGCAAAATTTAAAAGAAGAGCAAGCAATAAATGCTGGAGATGTTGTGGAGAAACTGGAACCCTTATCCACTGTTGGTGGAAGTGTAAAACAGTGCAACAACTGTGGAAGGTCGCATGGCACGTTCTCAAAAAGTTGCAAATAGAGATACCATTTGACCCAGCAATTCCACTACTGGGAATATACCCCAAAGAGACCATAACTGACATCCAAGCAGATATGTGAACACCCATGTTTATCGTGGCTTTGTTCACAATAGCAATGAGTTAGTTGGAAACAACCTAAGTGCCCATCAACAAACGAATGGATAGAGAAGCTGTGGTATAGTCACACAATGGAATACTACTCTGCATTGAAAAACAAGGAACTCATCCAATATTATTCAAAATGGGTGATCCTGGACGACATTATGCTGAGTGAAGTATCTCAGTCACAAAAGGGCATACTGCATGATGCCACTGTTATAGAATGGGACTGATATCAAGGTTGGGGTGAGACTGAAAAAGATGGGATAAATTATGTATACTGCATTGAAACAGATGAGGGAGAAAACTGTTTAGAAGGGATATGTGATTAGGTATTTTTGTCATGACAGGAGTCCAGAGTGAAGGCTGCATAGTGGAGTGG
>NW_006399850.1:736335-739985 GCF_000299155.1 Elephantulus edwardii | reverse complement strand
ACGGCACATAACAACAACCATATCATATATGCTTTCACAGCTAAGAACTGCTAGGCTTTGGTTTCTCACTTCCAAGTGACAATATCAGAAGGCTGACACTGTCACAACATTGTATGTGTATTTTACAAAGTTCTTTTGGTCCAAGTTTATACTCCTAAGATCAGCTGACTAGATGAGAAATTTTTGAAGAGGTTTTTCTTGCTGTCTGTAATAGGCACAAATCTTTTTCTAGTAAGGGATATCTACTGTAATTGGAAAACTTCTTGGAGGCAAGGATTCTGAGGATCCTTCTAACATACTTTGGACATGTTGTAAGGAGGGACTGGTCCTTGGAGAGGGACATCATGCTGGGGAGGGTGGAGGGACAGCGCAGGAGGGAAGACCCTCTATGACTGGATTGATTCAGTGACTGGGGTAATCGAGATGGGTGTGCTAGAGACAGTGCGATTGGCACAGGACAGAGCAGAGTTTAGGGCTGTTGTACATAGGGTCACTATGAGTCGCAAGCAACTCGGCAAATAACAACAACACCACCTATATTTTATAACTTTATACATACATATAATTTCTAAGGGAAAGTTTACAGTAGTGCCTAAGGTGTGCTTGATTCAGACCATGTTCTTGTCATTTGTTATCCTACTGAGAGCTGGATAATGAATAAGGATGACAGAAGAAGACTCAAAGCCTTAAGAGCTGTAGTTCAGGGAAAGAGTATTGAGCATCCCATGGACTGCCAAAACAACAAACAGATATGACTTTAAGAGAGTGCAACCAAAGTGGTCTTTACAGGCAAAGATGGCAAAGCTTCATTTCACATACTCTGGGCATATTTCTAGGATTCCTTGGAAAGGGACATGATGCTTAGAAAGCTGTCTCATGAGATGGGTTGACACAGTTGACTGCAGTAATGGGCTCAAGTATGTTACAGATGATGATGAGGATGGCACAGGACAGGGTTCAGATCTGTTGATCCTAAGGTCTCTATAAGTTGTACTAGACAATGTCGCCTAACAACAGCAACAACAATAATTTCTAGACATTTATGGTTTGAAATTGCTCATATACATAAAATTATAGAATGAAATAAGAAGTTTTGCAATCATAGCTTCACATATTGTTCTAATTCTTTACTGCAATCCATCCACCTTGTCAAGGATTCTGTGACTAGCACTCGCACATCATTAGAAGCCCAAAGGAATAATGGGCCTCAATTTACAAATCATGGTACTTTTCCTGAAAAACTTTGAACAGCTGTCCAGTGTCATCTTCATCACCTCTGATATCCTGAGCCCATTGTTCTGTACAGTCACTATGTCAGTGCATCTTTATTGAGGTTCTTCTCTTTCTCTGATCCTCTTCCCCCTTTCCCAGTATGATGTCTTTTTTCTAAGTATTGGCCCCTCCTGACAACATACTCAAAGTATGTGAGACAAAGATTTATTAGTTTCTATTTAATCGTATTAATTAAATAGTATAATCTTATAATTTAAATGAATGCTACAAATCACTGAATCTTGAATAGAATACTAACTCCCTTAGAAGGTATATCAGAATCATAAATGTATTACAATTTTCCCATTCTCCAGAGTTCTGTTATTTCTGTTTTGTCTCTACTTCTACTCCACAGCTTAAGATTATCTTCTTCTTTTGAAAAAAGATGTTATAATGGGAGTGTAGGGTCCAGTAGAAGGAGAATGATGTGCAGGCAGACAAAAGAATGAGTCCAATGGTCTTAAGTGACCATGTTTCACATTTACTGACAATTTATAGTTGTGGTGTTAGCAGTTTATTGTTCAAAATGGCCGTCCTAGCCATTAACTTTGACTTTCCCATGAGGATGGATGGGAACATGAGGCCTGGATGAGTTAGCCTGTCCACAAGGGATTGGTTAGTCTCACCACTAAAGTGAGCAGATTCAATAGTAGATTTTGAGAATCTCACCACCATCAAGGAAGAAACAGGCATGTAGTGTACACCCTTCAGGGCCAAAGATTCTTTTACCAGCCTGATCGACAGCAGCAGCAGCAGCAGCTGTGGCCGAAGCAGAGAACCAGAGACTGGACATGAGATGAAGCTGACCTTGTGACTGCTCTGTCATGAAACCAGAGCTAAGAGCCTTAGCCCAAGTTTGCTGGAAGATTTGGGGGGCAGGTAGAGCCATAATTAGGATGACTAAGAGTTTTGTAACAACAGCCTCATGTTGTGAGGCTCCAGGCTGAAGGCTGTGAGTACATTTCGGAAGTTGTCCTAATTGGGTGGCTGTATCTTGTTGACAACCTGAATGCCTTGCTGCCTCACCTTTTGGCTTCCCTAATATGAAACTGTGTGGTTTGTGAACTATCACTATGGATTTCAGATCTAGAGACTGGTGTTCGGATAGGCAGAAAGGGAGTGTGGGGGACATATTCGACCTTATGAGAATTGATTTTATGTTGTAGGTATAGTTGACAAGGACAGTTTCCCTTTGTGGAGTTTGTAGAAGTCAAATACGGGCACATGGCTCATGCTATTTTTACAACAGTCAATTAAACAGAGCAACTCATGGGATAATTTCGTATACTAATCTCAAAACTCTTATTTTCCTAAACTGTATCTTCTTGTCACTTTTCTTATTTTAACTTTAAATTTTCTTTTGACTGACACCAGTTGATGCTCAAAGTCCACCTCCACCAAAGCACACATTTTCAATAAAGCCTATTTTCTATATACTCAGCTAGTGTTGTTTTTGGACTTACTAGTGAGATTGAATCTTTCATCTGGTGGCCTGTAAGAGGAGAGGTCTTCTTCAATAGACTTCTGAAATGCAGTGAGGAACTCTAGCACTTCAGCTTCCACCACCATCTGACACACTGAACTGAAGTGTTAACAAACCCGACCATGGGATAGTTCCTGCTAACCAGCTTTCAGTATCAACCAATTCCACCTGAGCCACTTTGACATAAGACCCCTCCCCTGGGTTCCTCATTTCAGCATTTCAGTAGGAAGTAGTTTTTAGATCTTCACCCTTTCCCCCCTTTCTTCAATTTGGAAATATAAGGTTGAAACAAAAGCTATTCCATTTTTCTGACCTTCTGACCCTGTCAGAATAAGTCCCTATGATCCAGGAAACAGCAAATAATCTGATTAATGTTTACTGCCAAAACCAGTTTTATGATCCACCTCATGAGATAAAACAGGGAGTACTGAAATAACGGAAAATGACCCTAGGCCCTTGAAACTGCTGTAACTATCCCAATTGGTTAACGTAGAGTGCAAAGATACCCTATCTCTGGTGCTGAAGCTAACTGAGCCTCAGTCCGCTTTCACAAAAGCGCACATTTTAAATAAAGCATATCTGCAATAAAAAGGTTTTTTAAATTTAAATTTCTTTTTCTAAATTTTGCACATTAAGGTGAGCTTGATACAGGTCATGGTCTTTGCCATAACTTGCTATACATCAGAGAGTAATACAATGACTAGGGATGATAGAAGGAGAGTTGATGCCTTTGAGCTGTGGTGCTGGAGAAGAGTACTGAATATATCACAGACTGCTAGGAGAACAAACAAGTTCGTCCTGGAGAGGGTGAAGCCAGGCTGCTCCTTGGAGGCAAGGATTCTGAAGAGCTGTCTTGCATACTTTGGACTTGTTACAAGGCGGGATCAGCCCTTGG
>NW_006399850.1:732567-736235 GCF_000299155.1 Elephantulus edwardii | reverse complement strand
TGGAGTGGACCTGGGGGAGGGTTTGTAAAACAATGAAAGAATTTTTCTTTTACTTTTCCAAGAGGGTAGTGTACTAGAGGGGAGGGATGGGAGGAGAGAAAATTGCAACAATGAATGAACGGAAATCCAAAGTCTCTGTAAATTTTCATTGAAATTAATAATAAATTAAAAAAACACAGAAAAAAAACCCAATAACATTAAAAAAAAAAGTATGTAGTTCAAATCTACCAACTGCTCCACAGAGGGAAAAAAAAAAAAGACAATCTCTTTCTATATTATTTAAAGTCCATGCCTTTGAAAACTCACTGGATGGTCGACTATGGATTGATTCCGTATATATAGAATGAATGAACCCTATGTTTTTAGTGGGGAATATTTAAAATAGACTTTATGTGTATTTTGCGTGTAACTCTATATTTGTTTTTGTTGTTGGCAATGGCAAGCCAATTCTTCTTTTTAACCACCCTATACTAACAAAATAAAACTGTCTGGTCCTGCAAAAAAAAAAAATCCATGTAATTCTCAAATGATAAAAATCATCAATAAATAAATAATCATTTATTTATAAATGAACCAGAATGCTATTTTCACAAGTATAGCTAAACTAGTGGAAGACAGATACAGGCAAACAAAATTAATTCTATTTAAGCAACATGCATCAAGTATGGAAAAAGAGATTTCAAGTAAAGCATTATAGACATGGAAAGGCTAAAGTTAGGAAAATTTGATGTCAAGAACCTCTTCAGTGTGCTGAAGAGCAAGGATGTCAGTCTAGAGAGTAAGGTACACCTTATCCAAGCCATTATCTTTTCAATTACTTGCTATGCATCACAGAACCAGACAATGGCCAACGATGACAGAAGAAGAATTGATGCCTTTGAGTTGAGGTGCTGGAGAAGACTTCTGAACACACCATAGACTGCCAAGAGAACTAACAGGTCTGTCCTGGAAACGGTGAAACCAAGCTGCTTCTTGGAGGCAATGATTTTGAGACTTTATGTCACATACTTTGGGCAAGTAGCCAGGAGGGGCCAGTCTTTGGAAAAGGATACCATCCTTGTAAGGGTCAAGGGCCAGCACAAGAGAGGAATACCCCAGATGAGGCGGACTGACACAATACCTGGAGTAATGAGGTTAGGTGTGTCAGAGACAGTGAGATTGGCTTAGGGAAGAGCAGGGTTCAGAGCTATTGTGCAAAGTTTGTTAAGAGCAGGGTTCAGAGCTATTGTGCAAGGTTTGTTATGAGCCACAAGTGACTTGACGGCACATAACAACAAAAACAACTACTAAAAACAATCTTATTTTTCAGGTGACAAAAAAGCTCTTTACTTAAAAACTCTAATATTAGAGAAATATATAATACAAAGAGTCAACATTCTATATAAACCTGCCCTTTAGAGGTAACTAGTGTCAACAGTTGGGTGACAATCACATTTTGATTACTTGAGGTACAGTAACAGGAAAGCTGCTCTAAACAAGTTAATACTAATGATTTCATTTTCTCATTTTGCCCATAACCATCCCATACCATTGTTAAAGAAATAGAAAAAGGTAAAAGAAAATTCAAAATACATGCAAGCAATTCACAAAGGAAATTAATACCCTTTAGATGGGGGAAAAAAGGCCAAATTGTGGCAAAAACTAACATACTTCTTTTGAAAAATAATATTTCCTTCTTGTTGCCTTCAAGTCAAAAAGGGAAAGCATTTTCTCTTTTCTTTCAAAGAAGAATAAAGAAGTCTATGTAAGTATCTGTTGTTTTTTGTTTTTAAAATGGATTATACATCTTGTAGCATCTTATACTGCCAGAGTAAGTAAGTGCTAAGGAAAAACAAACACAATGATTGGGTATAGCAAAGGGATACAAGAATTAATAGATAGGCTTCCAAAAGCCAAAAATCTAATTATCTGAGCAATATACTGGATTATTATAAAAAATATAAATATTCACAAGTCTATACAAAAATAAGTAAGTAAATGGAAAACAGACAAATTTCCTGTGCAGAAGAAATAGAATTTAAATAGCTGGCTTAGGAAGGAGTATGATCCCCCATTCTTTATCTCTCTAGTTATATAAGTTAAGATTTAAATATTAATTGTACAGAGTTATTTCTTCAAAAAAATACAGTAAGGGAAGGAGGAGAGAAGTTTTACAGTGAAGAATCCTAACAGATACTACCTTACCCATGTGACCAAAGTTAATATCAACAGCAGTAAGTCACATTAATAGCTATTATTATTGTTAGTTGCTGTTGAGTTGACTATGACTCACAGCAATATATTTGAGCCTTGTCCTTTCTTATGTCATCTTCACAAGTCAGATATGTTCAATCTCACTGTTACAGTCACTGTGTAAATACACCTCATTAAAAGTCTTCCCTCTCTTTTGCTGGCCCTCTACTTTTCCAAGCATGATGTCTTTTTCCAAGGTCTAGTGCCTTCTGACAATACATACAAAGTATGTGAGATGACGTTTCCTCATTCTTATTTCTATGGAGCAACCTGATTGCAGTTCAAGAAAGATTTGTTTGCTCTTTCAGCAGTCCATAGTATATTCAATACTCTTTGCCAAGATCACCATTCAAAGGCACTGATTCTTTAAGTCTATACCAAAAAATCTTGTAGGCATTGAACCTACATGTAAAGCAGAAGGTCAGAATCAAGTGTCTGAGACAGGAAATACTTAGTTTGAAGACAAATATATGCATTTGTCCCCACACAACTGTCTCAAGATGGTAGACTTATCTTACAATGAGCTGTGAGGAGCTCTGTGATTCAGCCAATAGACATAGGCAAAGTTCCCGAGATTATTAAAATATTTCAGAGTTCTTCTACAGGATAGTATAGCTACCCATATAAGGTCTCATGAGCTGTAATTATGTTAAAAGGACACAACGACAATCTAAGTAATATAATGATGTTGATTACATGAGATAATGATGTTGTTGTATACCACCAAGTCAGAATTGACCCATAGTTGACCCTTCTGCGGGTTTTCAGAGGCAGGGCAGGTAATTGCATGAAAAGAGATTACTCACCTCTATTCCACAGAGTAGCTAGTGGATTCGAACTGCGTGCCTAAGGGACTGTGGTACAGCTTTTTACCACTAGGCAACCCATGCTGTGGTATTACATAGTAGTATTTGTTAACACATAGACATACAATGAGAATTCTAAGTATGTTAGCTCCTCCCTGCAATAGTACAGAGTTGTGCTGTTCTCACGTCCATGGTCAATGTTAAAACCATGAACAAGTTAAAATACAAACAGAACTTGTGATTATAGAATTATTATGTATTGTGGCTGCATGTGCATGCACACACAGACATGTGTACAGAGTCACAGGAGAACGTGGCTAATGTCTACAGCCTGGCATCCTCATACAAGTAACTGAAAGAAGCTAGGATTTAGTGAGAGATCAGAGTAGAGTCAAATGCTATGATGTCCATATTTGTTTTTCTCTCTAATTAACATGTAAAAATGATAACCAGGACATGGTATTGGATGAGAGTTCTAAAACAAAATGTTACAAAGTAATTACAAACTGTAGACCCAGCAAAACCCAGAAAGGAAAACATAATCTACACAAGAGTTCTACAGGACACATCAACTTCCCTTGGAGACAGTACAACTAAACTTAAGAGACACTGGTCAAAAGAAAAATGTCA
>NW_006399850.1:718264-725401 GCF_000299155.1 Elephantulus edwardii | reverse complement strand
GGGGGGGGGGAAGAAAGTCTAACTACAATAAAATCAAAGATCTAAACAGATATTAATGATCTTAATTTCTTTGACTAGGAAAAATTAGCCTTTACTAGTAAAATTATTGGAACAGAAATTATTTATAAAGGAAAAACTGTCTTCAAATAAGTATGTCAACAGAAAATTAAAAGAGCATTATTGTAATAATTTTATAAAAATAATCTATAAGCTCCAATTAAAAAGTCTCATTTTTTTACTCTCTCTAGAATAACTTATCTTATTGACTTAACAAGGGTATTGAAAAATTTTTGGTTCCAGTTAGTATTATATCTCCAAAGGTAAATTACCACATTCCCAAGAAGGATGTTTTAAAGTACTGTCATAGAAGCAAAATACAAATAATAATGATTCATAAAGACAACCTCACCACACCCCAAAAGGTTACTACACAAACATTAACATCAAGACACATCAAGAAAGAGAATCAACTTGACATTAAAATTTTACTACATCAATAACAGACATGAGAGCCTGACATTACTTATTTCTGAACAGTGCTGTTCTAAGATAGCCAATCACTTGATTGACACAATCAGAGAAATTTTGTTTCAAAAACTATGCAATGTATACCTTTCTGGGACATCTGGAAAGAAAAATATAGCAAGTAAAATTCACTATTGACACTTTGCTGGGCTTCCTTACTTTCTCTTCTTATTCCCTAGTTACTTCACTAAAAATTTTTTCTTTTGACAGTTGATCATTCATTAGATATTAGTACATGTAAGAAAGAACAAGGACCCACAAGGAACTAAGGGTGAAGGGTCTACTTGGTTTATCATAGTCAACAGCACTTGTTGGGCGTGCCTTTGAAATTCCATAGTGATAGGTTAAGTCTGCGGCTGCCCTGGAGGCTCCTGTGGTGTGGTTCCACTCTAGAAGTTGGTTTTTCACCTCTTGATGAGGGACACATAAAGAAAGTTTTGGTCTGTGCTATTGTATTTCTTTCCCTCCACAAGCAGGTATCAGTGGCTGGACTTTTGCTTGCCTGATTTAGCCAACAAGGACCTAAGGGCAGAGGGTCTACTTAGTTTATCACTGTCAACACTTGTTGGGCATGTCTTTAAAATTCTGTAGTGAGGAGGTAATTCTGCAGCTAGCCTGTGGCTCCTGTAGTATGGTTTTATTAATGTTGGGGTGAACATTCTTTAAGGGGTGCAGCAGTCATTTGTCTATTATCTGTACTGAATAACTTGGAGGTGCTGTGACGCTGAACACTGTGCCATAGTTATGTCAAATACCATAATGGTTACATGGACTGTGTTTGATGGAGCTTACAAACTGATTCAAGTTTGGAAGCAGGAATGGCATCCACTTCCTCTAGAAACTATGAACATTGAGAAATGATGTTAATTACAGAACAGAGTTCAGGTCTTTTGTTCATAGAATCACTATGAGTTGTATTCGACTGGATAGCACTTAACCATTGCTAAATGAAACTATTGCTATATTTTGGAGGAAAATTCTTCTACTTTGTACATCACTCTTTGACAATTTCCTGTACTGAGGTAATCTGGGTTTGCTGTGATGCCGAATCTTGTACCATTGGGTGTCAAAGGCCATAATGGTTTCCCAATGTAGACAATGTTTGGTGGATCTCCCAGCTGTAAAACAGGTTTGGAAGCAGGAGTGGCATGTGCTTCCTAAACCACATGCCTATGGAAACTGTGAATTTGGAGAAATGATACTATTCATGGTAGGGCATTAGGTCTTTTGTTCATAAAGTTGCTATAAGTCATGCTTGACTCACGACAATCAACAATAACAGGAAAGAACAAATCTATCTTGGAAGAAATTCAGCCAGAATTCTCATTAAAAGGACTTCATCTCACATCTGGACATACTATCAGCAGAGGCCAGTCCTCACATAAGGACATCGTATTTCATAGAGGGTCAGCTAAAAAAGAACTTCAATGAGATGGATTGACATAGTTGCTATAACAGTGGATTCAAACACAGCACCAATTATGAAGAAGCTGTAGGTCAGGGCAGTGCTTGATTCTCTGTACATAAAGTCTCCATGAGTCAGAACCAAGTTGGTTACACCTAACAACAAAAATAACATGTGAGAATAATTCTGAGTAGTGCACACTGTTCTAGCAGGCATGGGGAAAAATATGTGTGAAACAGAAAAAGTGGGCTTCTTCCTTATATCGGTTCTGGTTTCAACATGTTTACTGTATTTATGTATGTTAAATTACCAGTTGATGCTCAACTGACTATAGCCCAGTCATCCTGTGTGTTTCAGAGTAAAACTGGTGGCAAAGCTGGACTGCTAACTGAAGGTTTGAGTCCACTAGTTGCTGAGAGAGAGAGAGAGAGAGAGACAGGAACAGAGAGAGACAGAGAGAGAAAGAGAGGGGGACGGGGAATTCTGCTTTTATAAAGATGTACATCCTTGAGAACCCTATAGGGCAGTTCTATTTTGCTCTATAGGTTTGAAAGGAGTCAGAATGACCTGACAGCAGTGCAACTACAGTTGACTGATCTTTCAGAGGTAAATCATGAAGCCTTTCTTCCAAGGTGTTCTTAGTAGAATTAAGATATGCTTCTGAATGGACTTGAACTGCTAAATTTTCAATTAGTAACCAAACGCTTGACTGACTGTACCCCCCCCCCAGAGTTTGTGTCCATGTTGGTGTTTTAAAGTCATGCTCTAGATAACATAAGCTATCATAATAGTAACATGACAAGCTTCTATTTTGAAAATAGGAGGAAATATATAACTTTCGGGAGAAAGTTCCAATCCTTTACAATAATTTTCACATAGATAGTAAAAGAAAACAACAATTTCCATCTAAGAATCATTAGGTAGATTTTCAAAACTTGTTTCTATAAAACAGCAAAGGTGTAATTCTAGAAACCGTTTCTGTATAATTGTTGTTGTTAATTGCCACTGAGTTGACGATGACTCATAGTGACTCTATGAATAACAGCTCTGAACCCTATCCTATTACCACAGATACTGTGTCAAATCATCTCATTGAGGGTCCATATAATAGTGGTTCTCAAAAATGCAATCTCCAGACCAGTAGCATCAATATTATCTTTGTATAAATGCCAAAGAATTATCTCACCCCAGACCTCCTAAATCAAGAACACAGAGAATGAGACCAGCAATTCTTGTTTTAACAGGTCCACCAGGTAATCATGATGCACTGGGAAGACTAAGGATCAATATTCTATAGTACAGTCCAAACATTAGTGTTAAACTTTATAATGCTGAAGACTTCCTTGAGCTTGCTTATCATTACGCATTTTTTAAAAACTATATTTTAAAAAATTAGATCACCTTGTAAATAGTTTGCAATTTGTCCTTTTAATGTATTATGAACATATTTGATGTCAGTATATACAATTCACTTGATATATTCAATTGGTTTTGTATAGTTGCCAATTTTCTATTAATTGAAAGATAAACACTTTCAACATGTGCAAATATTACTGCAGAGTAGATTCTTAGAAATGGAACTGATAAATTATAATATACCTTGAATAGTCAAACAGACTCACTAAAATTCTGAATTCATATTCCTATGTTTGCTAACATGAGTGACCAGTCCTTGGAGAGGGACATCATGCTTTAGAGGATGAAGGGATAGGACAGGAGAGGAAGACCCTCGATGAGATGGATTGATTCCATCACTGGGGTAACAGGGATAGGTGTGTCAGAGACACAGGACAGAGCAGGTTTAGGTCTGTTGTACATAGGGTCACTATGAGTAGCAAGCAACTCGGCAGCACATAACAACAAGAATGATACCACTTATATGACAAACACTACATATACTAATACGTTATCTGTAAAATTGGTTCAGATATAACTTTCACATGAGTGAGTTTTCTGGAAAGCAATAAAATTTCTTAAACCATTTGTAATTTTCCTCCTACTTTACATAAAATAGTAGAGTTTAAGCTATTCTTTGCAATGATTAAATTATGAAATGTATTACAATTTGTTTGCCCTGTGAAATATTGTAGTAGCCTTTGAAGATACTGAACTTTTTGTCCCTTGCTAAATGGTTCCTGAAGGTGCTTTTTTTTTTTTGCATATCTCAGCTTTTCTCTTTCATTTGTTCAGCAGTCTCTTCTGCCTATTGTAAGTCTGCCTGCTTCTAACTGTCATCCTACACACATTAGAATCTGCAGCTCCTCAAAAAGCCATGTTTAAATAAGGTAGAAAATTTCTAGGCAAAGGCCTGAAAAATTCTCTTATAGGTGATACCTTTAGGTAATAAAGATAACTTGATTTATTCTTCCTGCACCACAGCAATATGAAAGCCACCACAGTACAGCAAACTGAATAGACTGTGGGGGCTTGCATGTTGTTGTGATAGTAGGAGATAAGCTGGTAGTATTTAAAATATCAACACGGTCATCTATGGTGGAATCTACCTTGATTTGGAAGGAGTAAAGCTTCCAGTTAATTATTATTACTGTTGTTATGTGCCATTGAGTTGCCTGCAACTCACAGCAACCCTACGTACAATGGCCCTAAACCCTGCTCTGTCCTGTGCCAATCTCACTGTCTCCGACATACCCATTACCCCAGTTACTGAATCAGTCCACCTCATAGAGGGTCTTCCTTTCCTGCGCTGTCCTTCCACCCTCCCCATCATGATGTCCCTCTCCAAGGACTGGTGTCTCCTTGCAACATGTCCACAGTATGCCAGACAAAGCTTCAGAATCCTTGCCTCCAAGGAGCAGCCTGGCTTCACCCTCTCCAGGATAAACCTATTATATTATTAGCCAGGCAATTATTATTAGCAGACCTATATTTAATAGTGTGGCGTGATGCAAACTGTGGAGAAACTAGTTGCAAACATCACTAATAGGAGATTGCCCATTTTTTCCCCATGGATTAGCTAGTAGATTCAAACCTCATACTTTTTAGTTTGCAGCACGATTCCTTACCACTAAGCCTAAAGAACAACTCCTTAATATTAGGAATGTTGTTGCTGTTGTTGTTATGAGCCAATGAATTGCTTGTGACTCAGTGACCCTATATACTACAGCCCTGAAGCCTGCTCTATCTGTGCCAACCCTATTGTCTCTGACACATGTACCCCATTACCCCAGTCACTGAATCAAACCATCTTATCAAAGGTCCTCCTCTCTTGTGCTGTCCCTCCACCCTTCCAAGCATGATGTCCCTCTCCAAAGACTGGTGTCTCCCTGCAACATGTCCAAAGTATGTCAGACAAAGCTTCAGAATCCCTGCCTCTAAGGAGCAGCCTGGTTTCACCCTCTCTAGGATAAACCTGCTTGTTTTCCTAGCAGACCACAGTATATTCAGTTCTCTTCTCTAGCACCACAGCTCAAAGGCACCAATTTTCTTACTATCATCCCTAGTCATTGTCCAGATTTCCAATGGATAGCAAGTAATTGCAAAGACCATGCCCTGATCAGGCACACCTTAGTCTCCAGACTGACATCATTGCTCTACAGTACTTTGGAGAGGTCTCTGACAGCAGACTTTCCCAGTGCAATTTCTCTTTTAAGTTCCTGGCTGCTGGTACAAAGAGTGTTGACTGTGGAGCCATGCATACTGAAGCTGTTAACAATCTCAATCTCTTCACTGTCTATCATGATGCTGCCTACTGGAATAGAATGCACAAAATATGAATCTTAGAAAATTTGAAGTTGACAAAAATGAAATAAAATGAACAAAGATCAATATGCTAGGCACTAGTGAGCTGAAGTGGACTGGTATTGACCATCTGAATCAGACAATCATGTAATCTCCTAAACTGGGAGTAACAAATTAAGAGAACTGGTATCACATTCATCCTCAAAAATAGCATTTTAAGACCTATTCTGAAATATAATCTGTCATAACAGAATAATATCCTTATACATACAAGACAGACTTATTAATACCAGTATTATTCAAATTTATATACCAATCAATTTGGAAGCAGGAGTGACATCCACTTCCTAAACAACATGCTTCTGGAAACTCTATGATAATGATGATAGTTATCGAAAGGCTTTAGGCCTTTTTTTCATAGGGTTGCTATGAGTTGTGTTTAACTTGATGGCAACAGACAGGAACAACAACATACAAATCAATAAAGCCAAAAGTGAAGAAACGGGATTTCTACCAAATCCTACCTTCTGAAATTGATCAAATGGAAGTCAAAGATATAACTGGTGATTGGACTGCAAAAATGAAAAACAAAAAAGAAGAACTAGTGTTTGGAAAATATGACCTTGGTGACAAAAGTGAACAATCAACACCTCCTTTATTATAAACACTTTTTCTTTACGATATAAACAGTAAGTGTACACATCGGTTATGTTAGACAGAATCCACAGAAATAAAGTCGATGACATCTCTGGAAATAAATGGTAGAGACATTCAATAGTACTGGTCAGAAAAAGGCAGGATTTGAGTGTAGAAAGGTATCAGTTGCTAATATTCTAAGTTAAAGTTGAAACTGAAGAAAATCAAAACAAGTCCATAAGAAAATCAAAAGGTGACTATGAGTATATCCCACCTAAATTTAAAAACAATCTCAAGAACAGATATGATGTATTAAACACTAACAACCAAAGGTTAGAGAAATTGTGGGACTACACCAAGATAACACATAAGAAGAAACAAAAGGTCATGAAAAAGATAGGAAGGAAGGAAAGGCAAAAATAGATGTCAAAGTTGAACAGATGATTTCCATGGGCAGTTGGAGAAGACAAAACTCACTGATGATGAGTCAGTTCCAACCCCATCCTTGGGCTACATTGTCAAAAGGAGCTAGTCCATGGAGAAGGACATCATGCTTGGAGGTGTAGAAGGTCAGCACAAGAGAGGAAAACCCTGCATGAGAAGGATTGGCATATGACTTTGGCAAAGCGGGGTAGGTTTGTCTGAAACAGTGAGTTTGGTTCAGGATAGGGCAAGGTTCACACCTGTTGTGCACAGGGTTTCTCTAAGTCGTAGTTGACTCAACGGAGCATAATAACAAGGGTATAACAGCAGAGCTCCCAAAAAGACAAAGAGAAAGTGAAATATTATGAGGAAATGTATGAAGACCTGGAGTTAGAAAACCAAAAGGGAAGGGCACACTCAGTATTTCTCAAACTGAAAAGAATTGGGGG
>NW_006399850.1:703233-716779 GCF_000299155.1 Elephantulus edwardii | reverse complement strand
GGTCCCATTTATCAATTTTATCCTTTTCAGATTGTGCATTTCTGCCTGTATTTGGCACTCTCTTTATACCATAGATTAGGCTTTCTAAGCTTGATCCCAATTTGTCTCTTATGAGCTTTATGGTTTGGGGCTATACTCTCATGTCTCTGATCTACCTATAGTTGATTTTTGTGTGTGGTGTGAGATGTGGATCCTGTTTCAGGTTTCTACAGGTAGCAGTTTGGTTTTGCCAGCACCACTTGTTGAAGAGGTTGTCATTTCCCCATTTGATAGCTTTCCTTGTTGAATATCAATTGACCATAGATAGCTGGGTCTATTTCTGGGTTCTCAATTCTGTTCCATTGGTCTAGGTGCCTGTCATTATACCAGTATCATGCTGTTTCGGTTACTACTGCTGTATAGTAGTTTTTTAAATTTTATTAATATTTTAATAATTTTAATGAACGTTTACAGAAATTTTGGATTTCCATTCATTCATTGTTGCACTTTTCTCCCTGCCCAGCCCTTCCTCCCGTTCCCCCCACCCCGCATATAGTAGGTTTTGAGGTCAGGGAGTGCTATACCCCCCACTTCATTTTTGTTTCTTAGAAGTGTTTTGCTTATTTGGGGTCTCTTTCCTCTCCAAATAAACTTGACAATTTCCCTTTCAATCCCCTTGAAAAATGAATTTGGTATCTGTATTGGGATTGTACTGACCATATAGACTGCTTTTGGCAAGACTGTCATTTTCACAATATTGAGTCTTCCTATCCATGAACAGGGAACATTTTTCCATTTCTTTAGGTCTCTAATTGTGTCTTGTAGAGGGTGAAAAGAAAGCCTACTGACTGGGAACAAACATTTGGCAATACCATCTCAGACAAGAATTTCATAATGAAAGTTTACAGAATACTCCTGGGCCTCGACCAGAAAAAAGACTGATAACCCAATTACCAAAATGGGCAAAAGACATGAAAAAAATTTTCAAAGAGGAAGCTATTTGCATGACAAGCATATATGTGAAGAAGTGATCAAAATCACTGTCAATAACAGAGATGCAAAGCAAAACTACAATAAGATATTATCTCACTCCAGTAGCAGTGGCAAAGTTCAACAGGACAGCAAGTAATAAATGTTGGAAAGGATGTGGCAAAATAGGAACTCTTATACATTGTTGGTGGGATTGTAAAGTGGTACAACCACTCTGGAAGGCAATTTGGTGCTTCCTCAAAAAGCTGAACAAAGAAATTCCATATGACCCAGCAATTCCACTGTTTGGAATATACCCCAAGAAAATGAGAACTGAGGCAAAAACTGAGATTTGTACACCAATGTTCATAGCAGAATTGTTCACCGTTGCAAGAACACAGAAACAGCTCAAATGTTCAATCACAATTGAATGGATTGAGAAATTATGGTACATTCACACAATGGAATACTATGCAACATGCAGGAGCAATGATTTGGTAAATTACTACCTAACTTGAGAGGGACTAGAGAGCATTATGCTGAGTGAACTAACTCAGTCTCAGAAGGACAAATACTGTATAAAACCATTATTTTAGAATAAGTATGAGGATCCAAAGGGGGGTGGAATTAGAGGGGTGAGAATGGGTGGAGAGAGAAGGTTAACCATAGGGTTGTACAATCTGATGGGGGGGGGCAAAGGAAATGGAAAAAAGTCTGGTGAGAAAAACAATGTGTTCAAACTTTGTAAATAAACCAGTATAAAATAAAAATAAAAAAAAAAAAAACTACAAAAAAACCCATGAAGTTGTCAATGCTGAGGCGTTTGAGGAAGCAGAATATGATTAAGAACCAATAGTATTCATGGGAAAAGTTCAAGTTTTACTATTTGTATATAAAAAGAAAACAAAACAAGGCACCAGGAATTAAAAGAATGAAGTACTAGTTGTATTCACTTGTCTATTCCAATAAATTTGTAAGACAGTTACCTAGGCTACCTACCTACCTAAGAAAAGATCCATTATTGCACCCATTCCAAAGAAAGGTGAACCATCAGAATGTGGAAAGTATAGAACAAAATCAGGAGCAAGAAATATCTTGATGAAGATATTTAAAAAATGGCTAGACCATTACAATGACAGGGAACTGGCAGAAATTCAAGCTGGATTTAGAAGGAGGAAAACATCCAGAAGTCAGATGGATCTTGGCTGAAAATCAAGAACATCAGAAAGACCTTTACCTGTGTTTTATTCACTAAGTTAGGACTGGCCAAAATTCATGTTACAATATGCATTATTTGAATGAAATGCAGTAAGAATTGTTCGTGTTAACTCTTAGCCCTAAAACACTACATAAAATCAAATAAGCTCTAAATTCCACTGCCTTCATAGTTGGTGCCAATTTAAGACAACATTTTACTGCATTTCGGAAGATATAAATCTTTACAGGAAGCCAGGAGGAAATGGTCTCATCTTTCTCCTGAGTTGCTGCTAGTAAATTCAAGCTGCCAACCTCATGGTTAAACACAGCCCAGCAGGTAAAACACTACATACCAAGACTCCTTAGAATACCATAAGAACCATCTTTCAAATGATATTTTAAATAAATTTTTTTTAATTCTTTGTGTGTGTGTGTACCGTCAAATCAGATCTGACTGGTATAGGAGGATATTGTCTCTCCTTCTCCAGCAGAGCATCTGGTGGATTCAAACCACGCACCTCTTGGATTGCAGTGCACCTTCTTGCCACTAGGCCACCAGAACTTGCCTAAATAAATTCTTACTAGCCAGCTAGTAATAATGAAGATAATTCTTAGGTAGTATTTCTAACCACCTATCATTTCCAATTATTATTAATCCAAAAGACTTCTGATGAAAGTAAACTGGGAATTATGAAAAATGTCAATGCAGAAAAAAGTATTTCAATACCTCCTCAAAGCCGACATGGGAGCACTAGAATCTTTGAAAGCAATAGCAGAAGCATGACATCAAGTTTTGGGAGCCAAAGAATAATAAATTGCAACTCTAAAGCCAGACCTTTAAGCAGAGGGATAATTTTATGTAGAAGGGTATTTAAAAATTAAAGATGAGGTGAGCTCTGGTGGCCTAGTGGCAAGAAGCTGCACTGCAATCCCAGAGGTGCACAGTTCTAATCCAACAGACGCTCTGCTGAAGAAGGAGGGTCGATCTCCTCCTGTACCAGTCAGATCCAATTTGATGGTACAAACATAAAAAATAATAAAATAAATTTTTTTAAAAAATTTAAAGACTAATAATAAAAACTTCACTTTAATATTTATCATTTAAATGTTAAACTAATATTGAACATCTATTATAAACACTATACTTATTTATTGGTTTCTTTGAAACTCTTTATTGAAACATAATGTCAAGCTCAGAACATGTCAACAATTTGGATAATAACCTACCTCCAGCATCATTAATACAATTGATAATTATATTTTAGATTCCTTATGTATTTATTGTAAGAGATTATGTAACTTATAACTTTTGCAAGAGGTTATATAACTCAAAAGAAATATATAAAAAGCTTTAGGTAGCAGGGGGGTGAAAATGAGAGCTCACAGCCAAGTAAACACTACTACCAAATGATCTGTAATGGCTAATACCCTTGCCATAATACCCTTGTTTTCTATCAGAGTAGTAAAACCAACTAAGTGATGGTGATCAAAATTCTGCAGTGTTTTGAGCAAACTACTTTCTATCCAATCTTCCAAGCATGTTATAAGAATGAAAGCATTCAGTGCTGATGTCTGGCCACAATTCTTTCAAATCACATTATAAATTTTCATTCTGACAAAAGTAATTTTAACCAATTCTCAGTTATCTACAGAAATAGGGGGTAGAATTTTGAAAAGCTAGCAAGATTAACATAAATGATGTATTTTCCCCCCTCTATACACCCTTTTACCAGAGGAGCTCATGCATGGTGAAAGTCCAAAACGCAAGCTGCAAAATTAATTAGGACCAAAAGCATTAAAATAGAATCATGGATAGGAGCATGGAGCAAAGTGGAAAGAGAAAAAAAAGAAATGTAGCATAAGCAGCTTTCCTCTTTTATCCTCTTGTTTTCTATGTGAAATGTTAGAACATTGTGTCTGTTCCCCTTAGGGCAATCCCACATAAACATGTATGAATGATGATTTGGCAGAGCCTAAGAAAAACTCATATCCTTAATGCGACAGTATGTGTGAAATATGAGTCACGGTAACTTTTAGAATTCCCACTCTGATAATTCTGGGAAAAATGAAAGCATAATTTTCCACACTTAATGCCTCTGAAGGCAGTACTTGACACTGAAAAAAAGAACCCAATTCTTGATGTTGTTATGTGCCATCAAGTTATCTTATACTGATATATTCAAATCCATTTCTAGTTCCTGGTCTGAACTTGATGGTTACTTACAGTTACTATAAGCAAGACATCAACATCTCAGTGTGGCCGTCATTAGAGTTGTTTGAAAACCCTAATTCATTCTCTCCTGCTAGGCAGATGGTAGAACTGTTTTCTCTATTCCACTGAATTCAGATGCAGTTATGCAAACTGCATCAGGCACTCAAATGTAAGCAGAAGTTCAGATAGCACTTTTGAGCAGTTAACCAGTCCCTCTTGTACTTCATCAGTTTTCTTTTCTCTCTGCCATGGTTACTGGACATATATCAGTGGGTCTGAATCCTGGAATGAGGAGAAGGAGGATGATGTGGATGGCCCACAAGGGCATGCAGTATAGATAAGAAATTATTTGACAAAAAAAAAAAAAAAAAAGAAAGAAATTATTTGCTGGTTTAAGTCACTAAAATTTCAAACTGTTTAATACTGAGGCATAATTTACACTTTTTTAAAAAATTTACACTATCTTGACTGAAACATTCAGTCTTTCATTTTCTGTATATTGTGGGTATATTATTTATTTAGTGACTTTATGAAAAAGTTGGGCATTTACTTACTGACTCAAGTTTATAGTCTAAAGTAAAGCATCATTTCAAAAGGAATAAATACTAACGACTGACTGAAAACCAAAATGAACAAAAAACCCAAGTAAAGGTTATCAGTTATTTAAATCATAAGACTAAAACACACCCTAAAAAGCTATCATAGGCTAGGGGTTTTTTTTCCTATAAAGTTAAGACTAAGGACACGAAATGTAATCATCACAAGTTTTATCTGTTTCCTTTTAAATAGGTTGGATTACATGCCAGGCTCTCATGCCTCCTGGTTTAACTTCATCCTCATATAAGGTACCATGAGATGAGACACATCGCTAACAAATGAAGCAAGTTTCCAAGAGTAAAACTCAAGAAGCGTTTCAGAGTTAAGCATGAAAAGCAGATGTGATCACTAACTAGTTATGTAATTTAATTCAGTAAGGTTTTCTTAAGCTCCTGATATGCATAAAGCACATTTTTCTATGGGAGTAAACATGGTCTCCAATCTTAGGGCTTTTAATTTTTTTTTAATTGTTTTTTTTTTTGAGGGTATAATAGTAAAGATAAGTTTATGGAAAAGTTACAACCCCAAGGGATGGACCTCCCTCCTTGAAAGGAAACAGGAAGAGAAGCCTCAACTGTTTTTTGATTGTGACTTAAGTGAGTTTTTCAAAGCAAATTAATTTCTTATCAAACTATTTATGCATATTTTATTTTATAATGTTCATTACAATACTAGCAATGTAATCATACCTTTCCCGTTTCCTCCCTGTAATTCTGATTTCCATTAATCTTTCTGTATCTTACTGTGTCTTCTGCCCCTTTAGTGATTTTGGCCTGATTATCCCTTTAATGTACACTGTCTTTCCTTTCCTTGGGCATCCATATTTTAAGAGATGATTGAGAAATGAGGAAATGTATATATACTTGAAGATACTAAAAGCTATGAAGGAACAAAATAAATTTCTGCATCATAAACCAACTCAATTTACAATTGCTACCTATTTTCTCTCACTATTTTGGGTTTGCAATTTGGGCTGGACTCAGGCAGTTCCTTTGCTCTTCATGGTATTAGATGGGCTCACTTATTTACAAGTCATGTAAAGTTTAAAGTGGTTATTTGCTATGGAACAAGTTTTCTCAATATACAGTTATTGATTGCCTTCAAGTCGAGCACGACTCAGAGCAACCCCCATGAACAAAAGGCCTAAGCCCCTTGAATCAATATCCAAATTGCCTGCCAAGATGTTCTTTCTCAAAATTAATCTATCAGTCATTGAAAACCTTACACTTCTTAAAAACAAACAATAAAATACTTTCTTCTTCCGAAAACTTGAAACCAAGAAAGTAATTTCTTTTTAAAACAGGATATATAGCTGTCTGCATATTTGTAAAACATCTAGAGGGTAAAAAAAAAGTCTTCTTTTGCAGATTTATAAAGGAAAGAATTAGTACCAAAGCTATACTCTGTTACATATTCTACATAGTGTTACCTATCACCTACTCCAAATCAGATGCTTTCTTTAATAAACACAATATCTGAAACCATTAAACTTTTAGAAGAAAACACAGGCATTAATTTTTAGAATTAATTAGAATTAACCTTAGAATAAGTTAGTGGCTTCTTCTATACGAACACTAAAAGTACAAGCAACAAAATATAGGTAAATTGTTGTTGTTATTATGTGCCCTCGAGTTGCTTGCGACTCATAGCGACCCTATGTACAAAAGCCCTAAACTCCGCTCTGTCCTGTGCCAATCGCACTGTCTCTGACACTCCCATCCCAATTATCCCAGTCACTGAATCAATCCACCTCATAGAGGGCCTTCCTCTCCTGTGCTGTCCCTCCACCCTCCCAAGCATGATGGCCCTCCTCACAACATGTCCAAAGTATGTTAGACGGAGCCTCAGAATCCTTGCCTCCAAGGAGCCACCCGGCTTAACCCTTTCCAGGACAAATCTGTTTGTCTTCCTAGCAGCCCATGGTATTCTCAATACTCTTCTCCAGCACCACAGCTCAAAGGCATCAATTCTCCTTCTATCCTCCTTGGTCATTGTCCAACTCTCTGATGCATAACAAGTGATTGCGAGGACCATGGCCTGTATCAGACGCACCTTAGTCTCCAGAGAGACACCATTGCTCTTCAGTACTTTGGAGAGGTCCCTAACAGCAGACTTTCCCATGGCAATGCGCCTCTTAATTTCCTGGCTGCTGGTGCCAAGACTGTTGACTGTGGAGCCAAGCAAACTAAAGCTGTGTACAATCTCAATCTCTTCACCATCCATCCTGATGCTGCCAATTGGTCCAGTGGTGAGAATCTTTGTCTTCTTGACATTGAGCCTCAATCCATATTGTAGGCTGCAGTCCTTGACACTCTGCAGCAGGCGCTTCAGGTCCTCTTCAGTTCCAGCAAGCAGGGTTGTGTCATCCGCGTAACGCAGACTGTTGATAAATCATCCACCAATCTTGACCCCACATTTCTCCTCATAGAGCCCAGTCTCCCGGATAGTCTGTTCTGCATGTAGGTTGAAAAGCTATGGAGATAGGATGCAAGCCTGGCATACGTCCTTCCCAATTTTGAACCATGCAGTGTTCCCTTGCTCTGTTCTGACGACTGCCTCCTGGTCCAAGTATAAGTTTCGCATTAGAACGATCAAGTGCTCTGGGATTCCCATTCTTCTCAGAGTCAGCCATAGTTTGTTATGATCTATACAGTCAAATGCCTTTGCATAGTCAATGAAACACAGATAGACATTCCTCTGGTATTCCTTGCTTTCAGCCAAGATCCATCTAACATCAGCTACAATATCCCTAGTACCACGACCCCTTCTAAACCCAGCCTGGACTTCTGGTAGTTCTCTGTTGATGTGCTGTTCCAATCATTTTTGGATAATCTTCAGTAAAATCTTCCTTGCATGTGAAATCAGTGAGATTGTTCTGTAGTTTCCACATTCTGTTAGGTCACCTTTCTTTGGGATAGGAACAAATATAGATCTCTTCCAGTCAGTTGGCCAAGTGGTTGTTCTCCAGATTTCTTGGCACAACTTGGTGAGCACGTCCAGGGCAGCATCTGTTAACTGAAATATGTCAATTGGTATACCATCTATTCCTGGAGCCTTATTTTTTTGCCATTTCCTTCAAAGCAGCCTGAACTTCTTTCATCACCATAGGCTCTTGCTCATATGTTGTTTCATGAAATTCTTCTGGGTCTTCCAATTCCTTTCGATACAATGACTCAGTATAAAAAGCACTGCAATCCCAGAGGCGCATGGTTCGAATCTACCAGATGCTCTGCTGGGGAAGGAGGGACAATCTCCTCCTGTACCAGTCAGATCTTATTTGACGGTACACACACACAAACAAATAATAAAATAAAATAAAATAAATAAAAATAAAAAGCATTGTGAACCAAAAGATACGATAAGAAGAATGGAAGAAAATATTTCCAAATGTTATCTGATAAGGATTTATATCTGGATTATATAAAGAATTCTTAAGATAGTAATAAAAAGACAAGTAACTCTTGCTGGAAATAAAATTGCTTTGTACTGTAAAAAAAAAGACAAGTAACTCAATTAAAAATGGATAAAATATGTTAATAACTATTTCTCCAGTGAAGAAGTACAAGTGGTCAATAACCACATGAGGAGAGTCTCAACATCCTTAACTATTTATGAAATACAATTCAAAACCACAATGTTGTTGTTGGGTGCCATTGAGTTGAGCACAATTCATAACAACCCTACAACAGATCTGAACCCTGTCCTATCCTGCGCCATCCTCATCATCTCTGATACACTTCAGCCAATAGCTGCACTCGCTGTGTCAACCTATCTTGCTGAGGGTCTTCCATTTCAAGTATGATGTCTTTTCCAAGGAATAACCTCTCCTAGTAACATGTCCAAAGTATAAGAGACAAAGTTTTGCCATCATTGCCTCCAAGGAACACTCTAGCTAGACTTTTCCCAAGACATACATACCCGTTCATTCTTTTAGCAGTCTGTGGGCTAGTCAGTACTCCTATCCAACACCAAAAATCAAAGACATGAACTTTTTCCAGTCATATTTCTTCATTATCCAGCTTTCAAATGCATAAAGAGTTATTTAAATGGCCTGAATAGGGGAAGCATAGCCTTCAAAGTGATATCATTGTTCATCAGTATTTTAGAAAGGTCCCTGACAGTGGCCTCTCCTGACTGCTGGTACCCAGGGTGTTGATTACCAATCCAAGTAAGATTAAAGTAATTGACAAGTTTTAATCCTTTCTCCATTTATCATGATGTTTCCTATTGGCCCAGTGGTAAGGACCTTTGTTTTCTTTATGTTGAGATGTAATCCACATTGAAGGTTATAGTCTTGGATCTTCTGCAGCAAGTACTTCAAGTCCTCCTCACTTTCAGCAAGCAAGATTGTGTCATGTGCCTAATATAGGTTATTGGCGAGTCTTCCTCCAATCCTGGTCCCACATTCTTCTTCATACAGTCCATACTAAGAAATTATTTGTTCAGCATATAGACTGAATACAATTCTGACAAACATCCTACCTGATTTTAAACTAAGTGTTCCCTTGTTTCATTCAGACAACAAATTCTTGATCTAGGTATAGATTTTGTATGAGCACAGTTAAGTGTTCCCATTTTTCTTAATGTTAACCATAATTTGTTATGATCCACACAGTCAAATACCTTTGCTTAGTCAATAAAACACAGACATTTTTCTGGTATTTTCTGCTTTCAGTCATAATCCATCTGACATCAGTATTGATATGCCTGGTGCCACAGCCTCTATTAAACCCATCTTGAACCTCTGGCAGTACCTTGTCAATGTACTTTTATAGTTAGCTTTGGATGATCTTCAGCAATATTTTGCTTGCATGTGATATTAGTGAAAATGTTTAATAATTTCCACATTCTGTTGGATCACCTTTCTAGGGAATGAGAACAAATATGAATCTATTCCAGTCAGTCTTCCAGGCAACTGTCCTCCAAATTTCCTGGCATAGAGTGGTGAGCACCTCCAGGGTTGACCTGTTAGTTGAAGCGTGTCAATCAGTATCCCATCTATTTTTTTTTTTGGCCAGTGTCTTCAGCATAGCTTGACCTTCTTCCTCTGCTACTGTTGGCTCTTGAACATATAGTACTTCCTGAAAGTTTTCAGTGTTGACTAATTTATTTTGGTACAGTAATTCTGTGTATTCCTGCCGTCTTCTTTTAACTCTTCTTGAATCACTCAAGATTTTGTCCGTGAAGTCTCTCAGTATTGCAACTAGAGGCTTTAATTTGCCAGTTCTTTTAGCTTGTGAAATGCTGAGGGAGTTTTTTTCCTTTTAATCTTTGAATTCAGGTCTTTGCAAATTTCATTATAATACTTTACTATTATAAACCACAGTCTTGCTGTTGTTGTTGATAGATGCAATTGAGTCCAATACAACTCATAGCAACCCTATGAACATCTGATCTGAACTTTGTCCTTTGTGTGCCATCCTCACAATCTCTGACACACTCAAATCCATTGCTGCAGTCACTGCATCAACTTACCTGGTTGAGGTTTGTCTTCTCCTTTGCTGTCCCTCCACCTCCACAAGCATGATGTCACTCTCAAGGAATAGCCTCTCCTAGCAACATGCCCAGCAACAAAGTCTGTGAGACAAAGCTTCATTATCTTTGCCTCCAAGGAACACTCTGGCGGCACTTTCTCCAAGACATATCTGTTTAGTTTTTTAGTAAGATATTCAACATTAGGGGAGCTCTGGTGGCCTAGTGGAAAGAAGCTGCACTGCAATCCCAGAGGTACGCGGTTCAAATCCACCACATGCTCTGCCGGAGAAGGAGGAGTAATATCCTCCTGTACCAGTCAGATCTGATTTGACGGTACACACGCGTGCACACACACACACACACACACAACACACACAAAGATATTCAGCACTATTCTCCAATACCACAGTTCAAAGGCATCAATTCTTCTTTCATCCTTAGTCATTGTCCAGCTCTCAGATGTTTATCAAGTGACCAAAAAGACCATACCTGAGTCAGGCATACCTTATTCCTCAAATTGACATCATTGCTCCTTAATAATTTGGAGAGGTCCCTGAATACAGACTTTCCTAGTTCAATATGGCTCCTGATCTCCTGACTGCTGGTACCAAGCATGTTGACTATGTATCCAAGTACAATGAAGTCTTAACAGGATACCATTTAATACTCACTCACTGCCACTAAGTCACACCTAACTTCCACTGGGTTTCCAAGGCTGTCAATTGCACAGGAAGAAGACTGTCCCTCTATCACTTAAGAAGCCTCTGATTATTTCAAACCACTAAAGAAGCATAGTCATTGGGGTAGGAAGTGTAGCTCCTACAAGACTACACCACCAGAGCTCCCTAATGGGAATCCAATAGTTGCCCCAAATAGAATATTAATATTTTAGATGTTTATCTGTATTTTATTAACTATGCAAAAGTATTTAACTATGTGGATCATATCAAATAAAAGCATTAGAATTCAGAATTTAATCATGTTTATGCAGATTTATAAAGTATTCACAACAAATAACCTAAGAAGTACCAGGACTGGAGGGAGAATCATTAACAATCTGTGATACACAGATGATAAAATCTAGCTTGCTAAAACTGATGACTTACTGATAAAGCTCAACCCAAAGAAAACCCTTACAGATGGACCAAGAAGCAACATCATGATAATAGAAGAAAGACTGATGTCAGGATTTCATTTTCCTTGGACCCACAATCAATTTCTATGGAAGCAGCAAGCAAGATAATAAATGGCACTACATTGGACAAAGAACCTCTTTAAAGTACTACAGGGCCTGACACAACTCATGGTATTCTCAATCATCTCATATATGTGTGAAACTTAAGATGGTAAATAAGGAGGATCAAAGATTGGATGTTTTTGAATTGTGGTACTGGTGAAGAGTAGATACTATACCGTGGTCTGCCAAAAGAACAAACTAATCAGTCTTGGAAGGAATGCAATCAGGTGCTGCTTAGAAGCTAAAATGGTGAGGCTTTGTCTCACATACTTGGTACAAGTCAGCAGGAAGGGCCAGTCCCTAGAGAAAGACGTCATGCTTGGTACAGTAGGTCGGTGAAAACAAGATAGACAGATTAACACAGTGGCTGCAACAATGGGCTCAACTGTAGCAGAGAGATTGAGGATGGGGCAGGAGCAGGCAGTACTGTTTCTGTTTCACAGTCTCTATGAGTTGGAGCTGATTCAATGGCACCTAATAACAGTAATGTACTAAATGTTATATACAAATCACTCACCAAAAATATTCACCAATATTCCTCTCCCTATCTGTATTGGTTTCAAATCTCAGTCAAATATTCAGTCACCTGAGTTTTGTGATTTCTTTTTAATTTCCACGATCTAGATGGCATGACAGGAAAAATTTAAAACTGAGAGATAAGCTTCTGTGGAAAGCAAGAACCAGAATTTCATTTGGTAAGTTCACTTAAATAGTAATTATAAAAACAGGGAAAAAATCCAGTTTCTGTGAAGTCAACGTTGCCTCATGGTAACACCTGATGTGTTACAGTAATACTGTGCTCTATAGGGTTTTGAGTTGTTAATTTTTCTAATGTTACATCACCAGGCCTGTCTCCCAAGGCAATTTTGCATGGACTCAAGCCTCCAGGCTTTGGGTTGGCAGGCTAGTGCACTAACTGCACCATACAGGGACTCTAATAACTGCAATAGCTACATCTACGAAATGGTGCTAGAGGATGTGTCAACTGTACCATCTTCAGCATTTTCTTTTCTCCAAAAGAATTAACAAAACAAGCTGTATATCTCTAGAAAGCAAATTTATAGTGTTCTGTGATAAGCAAACATAAAAAGTTTTTAACAGACTAAATTAGGAAACTTTTTAGATTAAGCCCTTCTAATCCTGAGCTCTATTAAGTATAAATGAGGAAAATTTAATGCTTTTTCTATCATTGCTTCTGTAAATATTACTGCCTCCACATAAGTGTCCATCAATGCATGAAGATGATAGATGATAGATAGATAGATAGATAACAATGGAATACTATGCAACAATAAAGAATAATGATAATTCTACAACATGAATCAATCTGGATGACATTATGTTGAGTGAAATAAATCAATCAGAAAAGGTCAAATATTAACAAAATGCACACAAAGCACAATATGAATGACTGTAAGAAAACCAATTAAAAAAATCCTTTTAAAAAAGGCAAATATGGGAGATCCAAGATGGCGGCGGAGGCAGAGACAGCATGGTGAGCTGCAGGAGCAGCGAACCACTTAAAGCAGGGCCATTATGGCCTCCTACAGACTTCAGCTTATTGATAATTGAACACTTAAACAGTTGATGACTGGCCTTCAGTGAAGATCGAGGCTCAACAACAGGAATTCAAGGATTCCCAAGGAGGAATGGGTGAATCTCGTGGCTCCCAACCCCCTCCCGAAGAGCCCGTGCTGCACCGCACAGCCGCTGCAGCTCCATGAGGCTTCCACAGCAGGAACCAATGGATTCCCTCACCCAGGATGGATGCTGGGCACCGGTCCTCCTCAAGACTGGTACAGTGAAGCCACCACACTGCCGCAAGGTGCACTTGTTCGGGAGAGAATTCTTGGAGCCAGGATGGTGGCAGTGGGGGAAGC
>NW_006399850.1:686731-701389 GCF_000299155.1 Elephantulus edwardii | reverse complement strand
AACAACAACAACAACAACAACAACATACATGTGTATACATAGGCATTGTTGTTGTTGTTATGTGCCATTGAGTCACCTGCGACTCACAGAGAACTTCTGTACAATAGCCCTAAACCTTGCTCTGTCCTGTGCCAATCTCACTGTCTCTGACACATTTTCCTCCAATACGCCAGTCACTGAATCAATCCACCTCATAGAGGGTCTTCCCTTGCTGTGCTGTCCCTCCACCCTCCCAAGCAGGACATCTTTCTCCAAAGACTGGTCCCTCCTTGCAACATGTCCAAAGTATGTCAGATGAAGCCTCAGAATCCTTGCCTCCAAGGAGCAGCCTGGTTTAACCTTTTCTAGGATGAAGCTCTTTGTTTTCTTAGCAGTCCATGGCACACTCAAAACTCTTCTCCAGCACCAAAGCTCAAAGGAATCAATTCTTCTTCTATCCTCCTTCATCATTGTCCAGCTCTCTGATGCACAGCAAGTGACTGCAAAGACTATAGCCTGTATCAGGCGCACCTTAGTCTCCAGAGTAACACCACTGCTCTTCAATACTTTGGAGAGGTCCCTTACAGCACACTTTCCCACTGCAATACATCTTTTAATTTCCTGGGTCCTGGTGCCACGAGATTGACTGTGAAGCCAAGCAAACTAAAGCTGTTAACAATCTCAATCTCTTCACCAACCATTATGATGCTGCCAATTGGCCTAGTGGTGAGAATCTTTGTCTTCTTGATATTGACTTTCAATCCATATTGAAGGCTGTAGTCCTTGACCCTCTGCAGCAAGCACTCCAGGTCCTCCTCAGTTTCAGCAAGCAGGGTTATGTCATCTGCATAATGCAGATTGTTGATGAATATTCCACCAATCCTGATGCCACACTTCTCATACAGCCCAGCCTCCTGGATAATTTGTTCTGCATATAGGTTGAAAAGATATGGAGATAGGACACATCCCTGATGTATACCCTTCCCAATTTTGAACCATACAGTGTTTCCTTGCTCTGTTCTGATGACTGCCTCCTGGTTCAAGTATAGGTTTCACATTAGCATGATCAAGTGTTCTGGAATTCCCATTCTTCTCAGAGTCAGCCACAGTTTGTTATGATCCACACAGTCAAATGCTTTAGCATAGTCAATGAAACACTGATAGACATTCCTCTGCAACTCCCTACTTTCAGCTAAGATCCATCTAAAATTAGCTACAGTATTCCTACTACCATGACCCCTTCTAAGCCCAGCCTGGAATTCTGGCAGTTCTCTGTTGTTGTGCTCTTCCAGCTGTTTTTGGATAATCTTCAGTAGAATCTTGCTTGGGTGTGATACCAATGATATTGTGCGATAATTTCCACACTTTGTTGAGTCACTTTTCTTTGGAATGGAAACAAATATAGATTGCTTCCAGTCAGTTAGCCAAGTGGTTGACCTCCAGATTACCTGGCACAATTTGGTGAGCACATCGAGGGCAGCATCTGTTAGTTGAAATATGTCAATTGGTATACAATTTATTTCTGGGGCCTTATTTTTTGCTAATTCCATCAAAGTAGTTTGAACTTCTTCATCACTACAGACTTTTGCTCATATGTTGTTTCATGAAATTCTTCTGTGTCTGCCAATTCCTTTCGGTAGAGTGACTCTGTATATTCTCTCCATCTTCTTTTATTTCCTGAATCATTTAATATTCTGCCTGAAGCATCCTTAATTATAGCAACTCAAGGTTTGAATTTGTTCTTCAGTTCTATGAGCTTAAGAAATGCTGAGTGAGTTTGGCCCTTTTGATTTTCTAACTCTAGCTCTTTGCACATTTCATTGTAATATTTTACTCTGTCTTCCTGCACTGCCTTTTGAAATCTTCTGTCTGGCTCTTTATTATCTGGAATTCTTCCCTCTGCTTTGGCTTCTCGGCACCTCAGTGCAATATTCAGAGTTTCTTCTAACATCCATTTTGGTCTTCCTCCTCTGTCTTTGTAACGACCTTTTGCATTCTTCCTGGATGATACTCTTGATATCCTCTCACAACTCATCTGGTCTTCGCTCATAGGTGTTCAAGGCCTCAAACCTGTTCTGAGATGGTTCTGAAATTCAGGTGGGATAGACTCAAAGTCATATTTTGGTCCCTGTGGATTTGATTTAGTTTTTCTTAGCTTCAGCTTGAACTTGCTTATGAGTAGTTGGTGGTCTGTTCCATAATCAGCACCTGGCCTAGTTTTCACAGCTGATATTGAGCTTCTTCAGTGGTTCTTTTCACATATGTACACACAGAAGGCACAGGATAGGAATTTTTACAAGGGAAGAGATGGGCCAGCAGAAGGGGACTTCAGAAACCCCCCACCCCATAGGTAGGTATATAGGGATAGTTGTGGATATTTCTACATACATATTTGTATATGCTACACACATATTCATATATTTAAAACATACATATAAGTCATAAGCATCATAGATCTGGGGGATAGTTAAGTCAATTGGCATAACATTGCTCATAAATATAATGTTCTACATACTACTTTGGCAATCAGTTCCTGGAGTTTGGTTATGGAAACTAACTTAACAGAAATATGACAATCAGAACAGAAATAATATGCATGGTATGCATTGTGAAAAAGTTACCAAAATGGCACTGAACACTTCATGTAGAGCTAGCTGAATGGAAATCTCAATCACTAAAACCACAATAAAATAAAAAATTTAAATTATGTATATATACACACATAAATATACTACTGTCCAGTCAGTTCTGACTCAAAGCAAGCCTCCATTGAATTTCAGAGACTGTAAATCTTAGTAGGAGAAGACTATCCATCTTTATCCCATAGAACAGCTGGTGGATTAAAATCACAGACCTTTTGGTTAGCAGTGCAATCTATTACACACTATGTCAACAGATTACACATTCACTACACACACACTCACACAAACACACAGAGATACATGTGTATTATGTAATTATATATATAAAAATAATAAAGTATACCTATAAAAATATGTATCTGTGTCAAAGGCTACTTCAAGAATATAAGAGATAACAAAGGATTAAAATATATACTTAATGATTAAAACATGCAGGCATAAGCATGAAAGAAAGGAACATAAAAATTCCTTAAGATGAACTTGTCTTTTGTCAGTATTGTAAGTTTTTCTCAGCATATATGGCCAAAATGAACTAGCACCATCTCGGAAAAAGTTTTCCTGTTGGCAATTTTTAAGAAATAATAGTTTAATTATAGATGAACAGCCACTGAATGCCAATGATAGGGCCATGATCCTTAAACCAAGTTCTCTGCAATCTCATTTTTATGCTCCAGAAGCTTTCTAGGAAGCTCTGGTGACCTAATGGTAAGAAACAAAGCTGCAGTTCCAAAGACATGCAGTTCAATTCCATGAGGTGCTCCATGGAATAAAGATGGGCAATACCCTGCCACGTCTGAAAACTTGCAGGAGGGCCAGCTCTACCTCGACAGCACACAACAACAGCATTCTACACAGATTTCTAAATAGATTTACTACAGAGAATAGCCTCCAATTTCTAAGCTGATTAGAAACTAAATAGGACAGTTAGAAATTGATAAAACACATCATCACTTTAGGGAGAAAATGGTTTAGACAAGTTTATCAAGACATTGTTTGTCAAATAATTTTGACTAATGAATGAGTAATTAATATTTCTTGATTATTCACTTTGGTAATTTTCAAATAATGTGGCTCAAAGGAAAATAGGAAAGCAAAAAGTTATAAACAGAAAAAGAGAACCCGTCCCTCCTAATGGTTTTCTTTTAACCTCTCTCTCCCTCTCTTTCTTTTTTTTTCTTTTCCTTTTCCAGCCTTTAAGAGTCAGTGAGATAAAAAAGAAGTTACAAGCTCCAAGGATAATCACAAACGGGAACAAGAAATACTTTTAGAGATCTGGAATAGCAACATAAAAACTATACTTACAACTTGAGATTCACGAGCTTTAGGAAACATTTTGGCAACATTGAGCCCATCAATCACAATATCAAAAGGAGCAGAGTGCTTCACAAAATCCTGGAATCTCTTAAGTTCCTACAAAAGAATAGTGAGACAAAACATCAACAAGAACATCATAAAGACTTTATTATAAACATACTGAGTTTTTCTTAATTATTTCTATCATTCACAACACTCATTTGTTAAAACACACACAGAGAGATACTCTCAAAATGAAATAATGAAAAAAATCAGCCTAAAGGATACAAATGCATGTATCTTATAATTTTACTTTATAGTTCATAAAGTACTTTCACATGTTATTTTATCTGGTCTAACCAGTTTATCTACTCTGCTAACTGACCCCAATCATAATCATGATAAGAATGAAACATCAGAATTGCAAAGTCTTGCTGTGTAAGTCACGAAAAAGCAAAGGTCAGCTATGCCACTCTACCAGTGGGGCCATGTTGAAAGAACAAGTTTCTATTATTGCAGCTCTTCATTCTATCAAGAGCTTTATTTGTTAGCGGATATTTTGAAGAGTTGGTGATTTAAACACTCATTCAACAATTATCTGTTGCCTTTCTACTATCTGTCAAGTGGTATTCTAGGAATACAAAGGTTACCAAAGAAACAAAGAATTCTGATTGAATGGAGTTAGACTTTTAGGGACAAAAAAATATAACCAAATAAATAAGTGGATAATATTAAGTGTGTTTAAAACAGTAAGTATGATGAAGGGAAAGAAGTTTCACTTCTGGTAATGAAAGAGCAGCCTGCATGAGCTCAGATAATAATATAAACTGTAGATTCACTAAAATAATAACAAAAAAGATTTGAAGGTACTGGAGATAGGCATGCTCCTTGGAGGCAAGGATAGCGATGTTTTATCTTACATACTTTGGGCATTTTGCTAGGAGAGGCTATTCCTTGGAAAGGAATATCATACTTGGAAAGTTGGAGGATCAGTGAAAGGGAAGATGACTCTCAATGAGATGGACTGACACAGTAACTCCATCAATGGGCTCCAGTGTCTCAGAGATTATGAGATGGTACAGGATAGGACAGGGTCAGATGTGTTGTTCATAGGGTCACTAAGAGCCATACTCAACTCCACCTAACAAAAACAACAATAACAAAGAGATTTCTGGTGGCCTACGCTATGAGCTGCCCTGTTAATACAAAAGATCCTTTTTGGTGGCTTCAATCCACCAGGAAATGGTCAATTTCCCTTTGTGCAATTTATAGCCCTTGCTGATTCTGACTCAATGACAGTGATAACAAGAATGACCAAAAGCATGCAGAATTTGGAGAAGACACAGCACTTGAGGGAAGGATTGGTGGTTTTAAAACACGTCTGCAAATTCTTAGCCACTCTTTTCACCAACAGGTGGAGTCAAGTTCCCTTTACCTGGGTATGGGCTGTATGTGTGACAAGACTGTGGCAGAAGTGACATTTCATGAATTCTAACATTAGATAATAAAAGGCAACATAGTTGCCATTTAGGTCTCACTCTCAGAATGTTTGGTCTTGGAATACAGTCATGAGACCAAGACATTGCTCCTTTCAGAACCACAAATACTAAACTATATTAAATGTCAAAGGTTATACATATGATGGAAAAGAATAAAAAATTGTACATAAATGCTAACAATAATCTAATTTGTCTACCACTTATGAACAAATAAATGAAATGTGACCTAGACATATGTGTGTATGTATGTATGTGTATATATATATATATATATGTTGTTGTTATGTGCCGTCGAGTCGCTTGCGACTCGTAGCGACCCTATGTACAACAGCCCTAAACTCCGCTCTGTCCTGTGCCAATTGCACTGTCTCTGACACTCCCATCCCAATTATCCCAGTCACTGAACATTATATATATATATATATATATATAATGTATGTGTATACCAGAAGAAGTTCTATCTGTGCTTCATTGACTATGCAAAGGCTTTTGACTGTGTGGATCACAACAAGCTATGGCTGACTTTGAGAAGAATGGAAACCCCAGAACATCAGATTGTGCTGATGCGAAACTTATACTTGGACCAAGACGCAGTCATCAGAACAGAGCAGGGAGACACTGGATGGTTCAAAATCAAGAAAGGGGTCCGTCAGGGATGTATTTTGTCTCCATACCTTTTCAATCTTTATGCAGAACAGATCATCCTAGACTCTGGGCTGTACGAGGAGGAATGTAGCATCAGGATTGGTGGAAGAATCATCAACAACCTGCGTTATGCAGATAACACAACCCTGCTTGCTGAAACTGAGGAGGACCTTAAGCACTTGCTGCAGAAGGTCAAGGACTGCAGTCTTCCATATGGATTGAAGTTCAACATCAAGAAAACAAAGATTCTCACCACTGGGCCAATTGACAGCATCAGTATGGATGGTGAAGCGATTGAGATAGTTAACAGTTTTAGTTTACTTGGTTCAACAGTCAACACTCTTGGAAACAGCAGCCAGGAAATCAGGAGATGAATTGCATTGGGAAAGTCAGCTGTCAGGGACCTCTCAAGAGTACTGAAGAGCAACGACATCAGGCTGGAGACTAAGGTACACCTGATCCAGGCTGTAGGCATTGCAATTACGTGCTATGCATCAGAGAGTTGGACTGTGAATAGGGATGATAGAAAGATAATTGATGCCTTTGAGCTGTGGTGCTGGAGAACAGTGTTGAATATACCATGGACTGCTAGGAGAACAAGCAGGGTTGTCCTGGAGAGGGTGAAGCCAGAATGCTCCTTGGAGTCAAGGATTCTGAAGCTTCGTCTGACATACTTTGGGCATGGTGCAAGGAGGGACTGGTTCTTGGAGAGGGATGTCATGCTTGGGAGAGTGGAGTGACAGCACAGGAGAGGAAGACCCTTGATGAGATGGATCAATTCTGTGAGTGGAGTGGTGGGAATGGGTGTGTTTGAGAGGGCGAGGTTGGCACAAAATAGAATGGCATTTAGGGCTCTTGTACATAGGGTCACTATGAGTCGCAAGCGACTCGATGGCACATAACACCACCACCACATGTGTATGTGCAAACACAGAAATATTATTTAGCCATAAAAAGGGATGAAATACAGATTCACATGACCACATGGGTAAATTTTGAAAATATTATGCTAAGTTAATGAAGCCAGACACAAAAAGTGACATATCGCATGCTTCCATTCATACAAAATGTCTGAATAGGCAAATGCCTATTTATAGATAGAAAGCAGATTAGTAGCTGCCAGGGGACTCATTCAGGGGAGGGGAAAGGGAACTGGAAAGGACTGCTAAGAGTTATGCTTCTCTTTGGGGAGATGAAAATATTCTGGAATAACAAAATGCTAATGTTTGTACTCAATATGGATTCCATCTCAACACTGTTATTATTAGGTGCTATCTAGTTGAGTACAACTCATAGTGACCCTAAGAACATATACTGCGCCATCTTCATACTTTTTGACACGCTAAAGCCCACTGCAGCAGTCACCTTGCCAATATACCTGGTTGAGGGTATTCCTTTCCTTCATCAATCCTCCTCTCTTCCAAGCATCATGTCCCTCTCCAAGGAAGAGACTCTTCTAGCAATATGCCTGAGGTATGTGAGGCGAAGCCACATCATTCATTCTTGCCTCCAAAGAGCACTCTGGCTGCACCACGTCCAAGACATGGCACCAGAGATATCACGCTGATGTCAGATGGATCCTGGCCAAAAGTAAGGAATACCAGAAGAATGTCTATTTGTGCTTTATTGACGAGGCAAAGACGTTTGACTATATGAATTATGACAAGTTGTCCTTGACATTGAGAAGAATGGGAATCTCAGAGCACTTGATTGTGCTCATGCAGAATCTATACCTGGATCAGGAGGCTGTTGTGTAAACGGAGCAGGGGAGAACAGCATGGTTTGGAATTGGGAAGGGAGTATGTTAAGGTTTTATTCTTTCTCCATAACTATTCCATCTGTATGCTGAGCAAATTAAGCTAGACTCTATGAGGAGGAGTGTGATATCAGGATTGGAGGAGACTCATTAATAGGCTGCATTTTGCAGATGATACAACCTTACTTACTGAAAATGAGGAGGACTTGAAGTATTTGTTGCAGAAGATCAGGGAATGCAGCCTTCGGTATGTATTACATCTCAGTGTGAGGAAAACAAAGATTGTTACTACTGGACCAATAGGTAGTGTCATGATGGATGGAGAGGAGGCTGAAATTGTCAACATCTTTATTTTGCTTAGATTCACAATTAACACCCTTGGTACCAGCAGTCAGGAAATAAGGAGACATATTGCACTGGAAAAATCTGGAGGTAGAGACCTTTCCCAAGTACTGAGGAGTGGTGATGTCAGTTTGAGGACTAAGGTGCATCTGATTTAGGCCATAGCTTTTCCAATTACTAGCTATGCATCCAAGACCTGGATGAATAAGGATGACAGAAAAAACCCTGACACCTCTGAGCTGTGGGCTTGGAAAAGAGCACTGGACATTCCACGGATGGTTAAGAAAAAGAACAGATGTGTCTTGGAGAGGGTGCAGCCAGACTGCTCTTTGAAGGCAAGAATGATAAGGCTTTGCCTCATATACTTTGGACATATTGCTGGGAGGTGCTATTCCTTGGAGAAGGACATGATGTTGGGAAGGGTGGAAGGTCAACAAAGGAGAGGAAGACCCTCAACCAGGTGGATTGATACGGTGACTGCTGCAATAGGCTCTTGTATGTCAGGAAGTGTGAAGATGGTGTAGAATACAACAGAGTTCAGATCTTTTGTTCATAGGGTTGCTACGAGTTGTGCTCAGCTTGAGGGTACCTAACAACAATAACATCTGCTTAGATGTTTAAGTAGCTTTTTTCTCAATTTCTTAGCATAGACTTACTTGGTCAGCACATCCAGGGCTACCTCTGCTGAAATATGTCCATTGGTATCTCATTAATTTTTGGGTCTTATTTTTTGCCAATGACTTCAAGTGAAGTTTAAATGTCTTCCTTCATTGGTTCTTGATCATATGCTACTTCTTGGAATCTGCATAAGTCAATTCTTTTTGATACAGTTGACTCTGTATTTCCTTTTTTAAATTTAAGTGGGATAGACTCAAGGTTGTATTTTGGTTCTTGGAGACTTGTTTTAATTTCTTCAGCTTCAATTTGAACTTGCACCTGAGTAATTGACTATAGTCTGTTACACAGTCAGCAACTGGCTTGGTTTTGACTGCTGACATTTTGTCCTACAGTTCTTTCCACAATGTAGCAAATCTGATTTATGTATCATTTACCAGGTGCGGTCTATGTGTATAGTTGTGGGGGTTTTTTAAAATAGGTATTTATAATGAATAAAAATTCACTGGTATAGTAATAAGCACACAGAACAATGGAAAAATCAAGAACCCAGATGCGGACCCAGCTATCAATGGTCAATTGAAATTTAACAAGTAAATAAAACCTATCAAATGGGGAAATGACAACTTCTTCAACAAATGGTGCTTGCAAACTAGACTGGTACCTGCAAAAAGCCAAAACAGGATCTACTTTCTACACCATACACAAAAATCAACTCAATGTGGTTCAGAGACCACGGAATAAAGCCCAAACCCATAAAGCTCATCAGAGACAAACTGGGATCAAGCTGCCTAGTTTGTGGTATAAAGAGACTGCCAAATAGAGCCAGAAATGCTCAATCTGGAGAAAATAAAATTGATGAATGGGACCTTCTAAAGATTAAAGCCCTGTGCACATCAAAAACAACATCCAACAGAGTGGAAAAGAAAAACCATTGACTGGGGGAAATGTGCAATACCATTTCAGACAAGGGTCTCATATCAAAAGTTTATAGTATACTACAGGATCTCCACAAGAAAATTACTGATAACACAATTACAAAATGGGCAAAAGACAAATAAAGTATAGTAGTATATATCTTGAAATGGCCTTTTTGACACACATGTTTATTGATGTTTTAGTCACAACAGGAAAGAGTTGGAAGTAACCCAAATGCCCATCAACAAATGGGATAAAAACTTTGATATGTTCACATAATTGGAATACTATCCATCACTAAAAAGCAATGAACTCATAAAACATCACTCAACATGGATGACCCTGGAGGATATTATGCTCAGGAAAATATGTCCGTCACCAAAGGACAAATAGGCCACTGTTATAAAGTAGGACTGACATGGGGGGTTGGGAGGAGAATAGAAAAAGAGTGGACAGATAATTAACACTGCATTGGAACAAATGAAGGAAAGAACTGTTTAAAAGTTATATAGGATGAGGCATTTTATGTATGACAACAGTCCAGAATAAGAGGAACATTGTAAAGTGGACTGGGAGATGGGAAAAGGCGGGGCGGGGAGGAAGGAAATTATACAACAATGAATGAAGATTTTTTTTTTAAAAGAAAATGAACTGGGGGAGAGGGAGGAAGGAAAATATACAACAATGAATTAATGAAAATCCAACTTTTCTATAAACCTTTGTTAAAATCACAATTAAAATAAAAAATTTTATTTAAAAAAGAAATAGTCTTTTTGACAATGAATGAAAAGAAACATCATTATTCCTCAATTTTTCATTTCTGGTATAACAGATCACACGATTGTCTACTTCAGAGTGGCCAATAACAGTCTGTTAGCTCACTAACACCTAGAAGCCTCTCTTTATGCATTCCATTTCATTTTTTTTACAACTTCCAATATTCCTTTCTTTTAGAGGCTGTGGGGTTAGATTGTTATTCTTTTTTGATAGAAGTATTGAGTAAGGTCATTAACTTTGTGTCTTTCTTCCCTTCTATGTGCTGCAAATGAACCCAATAAAGTACTAAAGAGCAAGGATATCACTTTGAGGACTAAAGAGTATTTGACCTGATGAGCTCTGGTGGCCTAGTGGCAATAAGCTGCACTGCAATCCCAGAGATGCATGGTTCGAAACCACCAGATGTTCTGCTGGAGAAAGAGGGACAATCTCCTCCTGTACCAGTCAGATCCAATTTGACAGGACCCACACAAAAAATAATAAAATAAAAAAAGTGTATCTGACCTAAGCTATGATTCTTTTTAAACATTGAAAATGTTTTATTTTCATTTTTTCATTGTTGCACATTTTCTTACCCCTTTTCCTCTCCCCCAGACCTCCCCACATTGTACCCTTTGTTTCAGATTATTATCATACATATAATGTTTAATCATATTCTTTCTTTCAAACAATTCTTCCCCTCCATCTGATCTAATGCAGTATTCATTATCTACCCACTCTTAAGCCATGATATTTTTAATTACTTCAAATGCATATGAAAATATAAGGAAGACGAAGAGAAATTTATTTCTTTGAGTTGTGGGGTTGGTGAAGAATAGAGAATATATCATAGACCGCCAAAAGCACAAACATACCTGTTTTTAATCAAGTGGAGCCAGAAAGTTCCTTAGAGCTGAGGATGGTGAGATTTCATCTCATATACTTCAGATATGTTTTCAGAAAGGATCATTCCTTGGAAAAGGAGACCATGCTTGGTTAAAATGTCTAGACTAGACTAGATTCATTGCCATCAAATTAGAACTGAATCATAGCTGACCCTCCAGCGGATTTCTGGAGGTCACAATTGCATAAGAAGAGGCTGCCCTTCTCCACAGAGCTCCTGGTGGATTCAAACTGCCAGAGAAGTGCTGCCTCTGGGTTAGTGGTGCAATTCTCTATGGACTATTCTTCGAGATCTCAAAAAATAGAAGCCAGCAGGGGATGGGAGGGAGGGAAAGGAAGACTCCTAACAAGATAGACTGATAGAGTGACTGTACCAACAGGCTCAAACACAGCATAAATTGTGAGGATGGCACCAGCCTGGCCAGTGTTTTGTCTGTTGTACATAAGGTCATTATGTACAATATACGAACCAATTCAATGGTTCAACAAGGATTAAAGATACTGCACATCTTCTTATAGGTTCATTTAAGTAGAAAATGAGTTTTTAATATCTGTAACTTAAGCCCATTACTTGCTTTTGAGTCAAATTTGATTCATAGTGATCCCATGGGTGTACAAGTAGACCTGTACTCCACTGGGTTTTCAATGGCTGTAATTTTTGGTCATAGATCATTAGGACGCTCTTTCAAGGCACTTCTTGGTAGAGCCAACCTTTTGGATAATAGGTGGACCACCCACAGACTGCAGTGTAATTACACTGGAATTCTAAATATTGTAACATACAATAGTTGTTGTTATGTGCCAATGAATCAGGACCAACTCATAGTTGACCTTCCAATGGGTTTTCAGAGATGGTAAACTGCACAGGAGAATACTGCCCATTTTTCTCCTGTGGAACATCTGGTGGATTCAAACGACCTGTCTTTGGGTTGGCAATACAACTCCTTACCTATTAGACCTCCAGGGCTCCCTATATATAATAGTTGTTGTTAAGTGTTGTTGACTCAATATGACTCATAGCGACCTATGAACAAAAGGCCTAAACCTTGTCCTATTCTGTGCCATCCTCACAATCACTGACACACTTGCCCAGTCACTGTGTCAATCTACTTGGTTGAGAGTCTTTTCTCCTTCACTGCCCCTCCACCTTTCCAAGCATGATGTCTTTCTCTAGTGACTAGCCTTTCCTAATAATATGTCCCAAAGTATGCAAAATGAAGCTTCACCATTCTTGCCTTCAAGAAATACTCACACTGTACCATCTCCAAGACATATCTAACACATATAACAGAAATTGTTATTTACATATAATTAATTCTACTTTTGTTGTTTTTACGTGCCATTGTGTCACTCGTGACTCACAGTGACCCTATGTACAATAATCATGAAACCTGCTCTACTCTGTGCCAACTTTACTGTCTCTGACCCATTAACTCTTATAACCCTAGTCACTGAATCAATCCATCTCATCGATGGTCTTCCTCTCTTCTGCTGTCCTTCTACCCTTCCAAGCATGATGCCCCTTTCCAAGGACTGGTCCCTCCTTGCAACATGTCCAAAGTCCCTCCTTGCAACATGTCCAAAGTATGTCAGATGAAGTTTCAGAATCCTTGCCTCCAAGGAGCAGCCTGGTTTCACACACTTTAGGATGAACTGTTTGTTCTCCTTGCAGTCCATTCAACATTCTTCTCAGGCATCATAGCTCAAAGGTATCAATTCTCTTTCTGTCATCCCTAGTCACTCTCCAGCTCTCTGACACACAGCAAGCAATTGAAAAGACTATAGCCTGGATCAAGCGCACCTCAGTCTCCAGACTGATGTCATTACTCTTAACATCTAATTTAAGACATATGTAGGAGAGCTCTGGTGACCTAGTGGAAAGTGCACCTTGTCTCTTCACAGCAATGCCACAGTATCTTCACCCTCTTTCAACCAGTTTCTCACAGTGTCAACACAGTCTCTCCACCACCATCTCTTAGAGTGTGGAAAGCATTCTCTTATATGGTCCCACAACTGTTGATGATTTGCAAGACAATGTGTCAAAGGTTAAGGTAGTTGGAGTCTAAGCACTCCAACAGGAGCTAACACACTGGCTAGAAAAAGTCAATTTTCAAGGGTGCCATCCTCAACATATTACTGGCAGAAAAACTTGACCTTTATTTATTATTTCATCTAAGTCATGAATGAGAAATCTAAAAAGTCAAGAAGTAATTTTCTCAACAAATACTATACAAAGATAGTCTAAAATTTAGTCCTATAATCTGACAAGGTTAAATCTTCAACTTTTGAAAATCCATGAAAATGAAGATCCATGCAGACAGGACATGTTTATGATGGGTTACTTATATTCTGAAACTCTGATACAAATCCCACCAGGAAAATGAAAAATTGATCTCTCACTCCATTTCCTAAATATTCTATTCTAAAATAGCAACAAAAGAGCATAGAGGAGGAACATAAATAGTCAAACCTAAATACTATAAGAAAAACAATGATCTTAACATAGTAACCAGATCCAACATACAGCAGACATCAGAGTAATTATTTTCTAAAGACTCAAAAAAGAGAGTACTAAAACAACTAGATTTAGTCACAGTGGATGTGGAAAAATAGGGGAAAACCAGCTATTTTGGTTGGAAACACTGTTTTTAGTTTGGGAACAATAAAAAATGTATTTCAATAACTAGGCCAAATTACTTCATGTGCCTCCCTAAAACCACGGGATTCAAGTAAGTCCTAAATAAGAACACTAACATGATTATTTTAATGAAGTAAGGGAAAAATGAAGTCACCTGTCTAGAAAAAGTTGCTTCAATCTAACAAATGCTATAAAGGCTTCTTCTTGTTAGGTGTTGTCAAGTTAGTTCCACTGATACTGACCACATGTACATCAGGATAAAGCTCTCACAGATCTGTCACCATCTTTACTATCTATGCAGTCACTGTGTTAATTCATCTTACTGAAGGTTTTCCTCTCTTTTGCTGATCCTCTACTTTTCCAAGCATGATGTCCTTTTCCAAGAACTGGATCTTATTGACAACATGCTCAAATTATGTGAGATGGAGTCTCACCATCTGTGCCTTTAAACGACATTCCATCTGCACCTCTTCAGAGACAGATTTGGGTTTTTAACAGTCAGTGGTGTATTTACTACTCTCACCAATACCACAATTCAAAGACTTCTAGTCTTTGGTCTTCCTTATTCTTTGTTCAAATTTATCTTAAATATTTAAAAAATATAAATGGTGACTACATATACATGAACTTCACCTGATGAGCAACAGAAATCAGATTGACTATATTCATATA
>NW_006399850.1:677579-686631 GCF_000299155.1 Elephantulus edwardii | reverse complement strand
GAAAAAATATCATAGCTGGAGTCAGGCACACTTAGTCTTTAAGTTGACATCCTTGCACTTTAGCACTTTATATCCTTGGCAGCAGATGTAATCACAGTAATGCATCCTTTGATTTCTTCCTTCCTTCCTCCCTCCCACCCTTCCTTTCATTTTTTTCTTTTCTTTTTTTTTCATCTTTTGATTTCTTGATCATTGCTTCTACAAGTGTTAGTTGAGGATCCAAGTAAAATGAAATTCTTGACAACTTCAATCTTTTCTCTGTTTATCCTGATGCTGCTTATTTGACCTGTTGTGAAGATTTTCGTTTTCTTGATATTAAGATTTAATCCAAAGTGAAGGCTACAGTCTGTTATCTTCTTAAGTACTTCAAATCTTCTTCACTTTCAGCAAACAAGAATATATTATCTGAATATCACAGATTATAGAGGAATTTTCCTCTAATCTTGTGGCCACATTCTTCTTTACACAGTTGAGCTTCTTAAATTATTTGCTCAGCATATAAACAAAGTACAGTAGAAAGATACAATGCTATTGCACATCTTTTCTGATTTTAAACCATGCAGCACCTCCCCTTGCAGTTCAGGCAACTGCTTCTTGGTTTATGTACAGATTCTATGTATAAATTTTTGCATGAGCACAATTAAATGTTCTGGGATTTCATTCTTTTCAATGTTATCCATAATTTGTTATGATAGACAGAGTCAAATTAATGCTTTAGCATAGTCAATAAAACTTAGTTATAATTTTACAAAACCTCAGTAATGATATCCTTCTCTTCTTCTGAATCCAGCTTGAATTTCTGGCAGTTTCCTGTCTATTTACTGCTCCAGTTATTTAATCAGTAAAATTTTACTTGTATGTAATATGAATTATTTTATTAGATAATTTCCACATTCTATTGGATCACCTTTTTTGGAATGGGAACAAATATCAATCTCCTTAATTTGTATGCCCAGGTAGTTATCTTCTAAACTTCTTGGCCTAGATGAATGAGCAGGGCCAAGGCTGTCTGTATCTGCTTGTTCAAAATCCCTAAATGCTATTCTATTAATTCCTAGAACTTTTTTTTTCAATGCTTTCAGTGCAGGCTGGATTTCCTTCTTCAGCATCACTGGTTCTTGATCGTGTTACTTCTAGAAATTTTTAATACTTCTTAAATCTTATTAAACTAAAAGTCATCTAGAAAGCTTATGTTCATTACCAAGTCATACTTTAGGATAGTCAATCTGCATGCTGAGCAAATCATTAGAGAAGTTGGATTTCACGAAGAAAACTCAGGGAGGAAAACTCATCAACAATCTGTTATGAAGATGACACAACTTTGCTTGCTGAAACTGAGGAGGACCTGGGGCACTTAGTGAAGAAGATCAAAGCCAGAAGCCTTCAATACAGATTACAACTTAACATCAAAAAAACAAAAATCCTCACCACTTGGCCAATAAGCAACATTATGAAATAAAGAGAAGAATGAAATTGTCGACAATTTCATCTTGCTTTCATCTATAGTGAACGCCCTTGCTAACAGTAGTCAGGAGATTGGGAAATGTATAGTATTGGGAAAGTTTACTGTCAGGAATCTTTCTAAAGTCCTAAAGAGAAATGATGTCAGTTTACAGACTAAGGTGTACCAGATTCAAGCCATAATCTTTACAATCACATGCTATGCATCTGAGAGCCAGGCAATTAATAAGGATGACAGGAGAAGAATTAATGCCTTTGAGTTGTGATGAAGGAAAGGAGTGCTGAATACTCCATGGATTGTAAAAAAAATCCAAAAAACTAAGCCAGATACGTCTTAGAGAAAGTGTAACCAGAGTGTTCCTAGAAGGCAAAGATGGTGAACTTTGTCTCACATATTTTGCACAAGTTGTTAGGAGAAGCTATTCCTTAGAAAGGGACACCATACTTGGACATGTGGAGGGTCAGTTAAGGAGAGGAAGACCCTCAACAACTGATACAGTGACTGAGGCAATGAGCTCAAAAGTGTCAGTGATGATAAGGATGGCGCAGGTTAGGACTGGGATCAGATCTGTTGTTCATAGGATAGCTTGAGTTGTACTCGACTCAAAAGCATTTAATAACAACAAAAGCAACATGATTTAGGAAGTAGTTTTCACTTACTAATATAGTTTTAGGAATGTAGTATCCTATTCAAAACCAGGGAGCTCTTTTTGAGTTTATTTTGTCACATGTGTTAATAATGTCTTCCTTTTCATTGGTGAGTAGTATACCAGTGTGTAATAGTTACTTATGCCTTCATAAGCTGAACTGTTCCCCTCATCCATTTAGTTTTTCATTTCAGTAATTTTAGAATTTTCTTCCAAGTTTGCCTCTTTATTTTTCATGGTCTCTGTATTTTCTCATTGTTTTTATTTTTTCCCTTTAGTTTTATATTGTCTTTTAAATTTTCTAGTGGCCTAGCTCTGGTGGCCTAGTGGTTAAGAAGCTGCACTGCAATCTCAAAGGCCACACTCCGTGTGGGACTCAGGAAAGTCTGCAGGACAAACAGCTAAGTGGGCACTCCACTGGTAAAGAGAAAAAGGGAAACCCAGAAAGAAAGAAGGGAGTGATTATGACCCCAGGAAGAATGAAAGGACCTTCTTAGCCCTGGTGGAGCCACAAGCACCCAGCCAAATGTGACTTAAGGCAAAAATCTAATCCTTTCAGGAATGTTGCTGTGTGCCAGCTCCCTGCCTGTAGGGCAGGGCTGGGGTTGGAACCTATAGTGTCCCATCTCTCATGATAGGGCCGTTTGGATGTACAATAGCCCTAAACCCTACTCTATCTATCCTGTGTCAATCTCACTGTCTCCTACACACCTACCGAGATTACTCCAGTCACTGAATCAATCCACCTCATAGAGGATTTTCCCCTCCTGCGCTGGCCCTCCACCCTCCTAAGCATGCCATCCCTCTCTAAGGACTGGTCCTTCTTTGCAACATGTCTAAAGTATGTCAGATGAAGCTTCAGAATCCTTGCCTCCAAGGAGCAGCCTGCTTTAACCCTCTCTAGGATGAACCTGTTTGCTTTCTTAGCAGTCCATGTTAAATTCAATACTCTTTTCCAGCACCACAGCTCAAAGGAATCAATTCTCCTTCTATCATCCCTAGTCATTGTCCAGCTCTCTGATGCATAGCAAGTGATTACAAAGACCATGGACTGTATCAGGTGCATCTTGGTCTCCAGAGTAACATCATTGTTCTTCAGTACTTTGGAGAGGTCTCTAACAGCAGACTTTTCCATCACAATACATCTTTTGATTTCCTGGCTGCTGGTGTCAAGAGTGTTGACTATGGAACCAACCAAACTAAAGCTATTAACAGTCTAAATCTCTTCACCATCCATCATGATTTTGTCAACTGGCCCAGTGGTAAAAATCTTTGTTTTCTTGATATTGAGCCTCAATCCATACTCAAGGCTGCAGTCCTTGACCTTCTGCAGCAAATGTTTCAGGTTCTCCTCAGTTTCAGCAAGCAGGGTTGTGTCATCTGCATAACACAGAATGTTGATTAATCTTCCTCCAATCCTGATGCCACATTTCTCCTCATACAACCCAGCCTCCTGGATAATCTGTTCTGAATATAGATTGAAAATGTATGGAAATAGAACACATCCCTGGCATACACCCTTCCCAATTTTGAACCACGCAGCGTTTCCTTGCTGTGTTCTGACAACTGCCTCCAATCCAACTATAGATTTCGCACTAGCACAATCAAGTGTTTTGGGATTCCCACTCCTTACAGAGTTAGCCACAGTTTGTTGTGATCCACACAGTCAAATTCCTTTGCATAGTCAAGGAGACACAGATATTCCTCCAGTACCCCCTGCTTTCAACTAAGATCCATCAAACATTAGCTACAATACCCCTAGTACCATGACCTAACCCATCCTGCACTTCTGGCAGTTCTCTGTTGATGTGCTGTTGCAGTTGTTTTTGGATAATCTTCAGCAGAATCTTGCTTGTATATAATGATATTGTTCAATAATTTCCACACTCTGTTGGATCACCTTTCTTTGGAATGGGAACAAATACAGATATCTTCCAGTCGGATTTGAAATAGCATACATACCCATTAACAGAAAACAGAATAAAACTTACGTCATTTCACACAATGAAAAATTATACACAGCTTGTTTTGTTCTGTGAAGTTGGAAATGTTTACCATCTTACCCTGCAATGAGTTTTTGGAGGCAGTAAATTGCATAGGAGGAGGATGGCCATCTTGCTCCAAAAGAGTGGCTAATGGATTCAAACTGGATGCCTCTAGGTTTGCAGCACAACTCCTTACTGCTAAGACACCAGAGCTCTCTAGATATAGGTAAGAAGACTGACAAAAATAGAGAAGGAAAAAGAAGAAAAAGGAAGAGGATAAAGAAAAGCCACTTCCTTTATTTTGAAAGACAAAATAATAGCCAACTATCTATTACAAAAAAGACTAAAAAGGTTTCACTAAAGAATTCTGGTCCATCTATAATCACAAGTTAAAGACACATAGGGACTAAGAGCTAGTTATACTTCCTAATAGGATTTTCTACCAAGTACCTGAGGATGGAAATTACTCACAAGTATAAAGTTAATTCTGAAATCTTAACTTGGCCTTAAAGAAACTGACCTATGATAATGTCTTATGAAATGAAATGTCTAGGAGGAACAACAACAAAACACAACTATATTCTTTTTAAACCCACTATCATCTCCTGTCATGTCATATCTTAAACAATTTATCTACAGTAACTCAAAGAAAGACAAAAAGACAGTATACTTTAATTGCAGAATCTTGCTTCCAAATTAGAAAAGAAGCAAATCAGGCAAAGAAAAGCAAGAGAAATAACAAGATCTGGATTCTGCAAACCCAAATATGCTGTTAACAACTTTAAAAAAAATCACCTTTCAGTTTAAGGAGTTCATTCATGGTTCCACACCCTGGAAATCCCCGCTGCCTCCCAACCAACCAGACACCTTTATCTAAAGCACCAATGTAGTGCCAAGTTTCTCTCCTTACCAGGAAGGAAATATGCAGAATATTTAAAGCACTTCACTAAGGTGATTACAAAACAAAATAAAGTTAAAATACTGTACAGATGAGACTCAATGAAAAAACTTTTCAGAAAGAAAACACTTTGTAAACATTATAAGGAAAAAGTGAGCACAATAAAGAGAACTTTCACAGAACAAAGAGTTTCTAGGAAGAAAGCAATTACATGGGCTGTCCAAGGCTTTTCCCTCTTAAGAAAATAATTTTTATAATGCTTTTATTGATAACCCTATAAAACTGTCTAAATGCAAATTTCTCCTTTAACATTTGGATACCATGTTATTATTATCCTACCTAGGTACACGAGAAGCTTTGGTGGCTCAGTAGGTAAGTGGGGAGAGAGATGAGCTGCTAACCCACAAGCAGGCAGTCTGAATCCACCAGCTGCTTCACAGGAGAAAGATGGACTATCTACCCCTGTGCAGTTTACAGTTTCTGAAAATCTCCTGGAAGTTTAGCTCCAGGAATGTGAGTTGGTTCCAACTCCAGAGCAATGAGTTAAGTTTGTTGACCCAGGCACACATGTTAAGTACTTATGGGAAGCCAAATTTCATACCAATATATGATAAATATATGATATGCTTACTCAGGAATTGAAGGAATCACATAAGTTGGAATTTCTCTTGTGACAGATCACAGGGAATGATTTGCTTCCTGCAGACAAGGAGCGGAGCCTAAAAGTCTATACTTGTGAAATACTTCCTTCCTGAGCTAAGTATTATGATGACAATAGGGAAAAATTCGGCTTCATTTACAAGAGAATTCTCTTTATGATTTGCTTCCTCTGATTCTCAATAAATACACAGAGGCGTGGCTTGTGCCACTTCAGTTCATTTGAACTGCTGGTCCCGTTTTTTTTTTTTATGCTCTCTGTTTTATCTCATTCTTGGTGTTCTGTCTCGTTATTAATTATTAATATATTTTACCCTCGGTCAGAAATAAGTAAGGAGAGGAGGTGTCAAGATCATGAAAAGCCCTGCTGTGTTACCACACAAATTCCGAGTACCCTTATGAAGTGGAAGAAAGCTTCCCCTTAGGTTTTCCCAGGTTATAAGCTTTACAGGATCAGATTACCAGGTTCTTTTCTCCTGCACTTTTGCTTTTGAGCCATTTGCCTTTATGCTTGCAGTTAAGCTCTTAGCATTGCATCACCAGGGCTCCTTGAAAGCCATGGACAAAAGGGAGTTTTGGTGTTGTCCTGGGGGAGTTCCTTGCTAACTCAAAGGCCTTGCTTGCCACTTTGTCAATTCAAATCCACTAGTAGTAACATGGGCAAAAAGATGGATAATTTCCCAAGCAATTTTCAGCCTCAGAAACATGTTGGAGGGTAGCTATGAGTTGGTTCTGACTCAATGGCAATGAATTTTTTTCATTTATTGAGCCATCCATTAGCTATATGATCTTGTTCTAGTAATTTCTCCTTTCTGGATCTCAGGTTCCTCAGAAGTAAACTGGGACTAATAATATCCATTTTAAAGATTAAATAGAATTAAATGATTCAAGTATGAGAATGTCTTAACCATGATACGTGCTATTGGTAAGTAGTAACAGTACAAATTTACCTTCAGCTGGCTATAATTTATAATTTTTAAAAATTTTAATAAAATTTTTAAATTATGATTTTAATTAAAGTTTACAGAAAAGTTGGATTTTCACTTATTGTTGCATTTTTCTCCTTCCCCCAGTGCACCTTCTTTCCTTTTCTTAAACATCCATTCATTGTTGCACCATTTCCTTCCCAGTTTACATTGTAATGCATCTTTTATTCTAGACTGCAGTCATATATGTAATGCCTAATCATATATTCCTTTTTTATTGTTTCAGATCTAATTCTCTTATAATGATTGCTAGAAAATGAAGTTTAGAAGAGATAACATCTTTGCGTATTTTCTGTTTCATTTCCTCCGGGTCTAACTCCAGTGCAAGGCCCTAAATCGAGAACATCGCAGTACTATTTCCCTGTTACAAGGTGGGATACTCCACTTGCTTCAATTTGCTGCCTTGCACCCAGAACTTCATATATTCCTTTTAAACAGTTCTTTCGTTCATCTGTTCCAATACAGTGTTCATTATCTTTTACCCCTTTCCCTAGACTCTTTCTAGTACTCCATTTCAGTTCTGTTTTATAACAGTGGTGCTATGCAATATTTGTCCTTTTGACTGAGATATTCCACTAAGCACAATGTTCTCCAGGGTCATTCATTTTGTGAAATGTTTTAAAAGTTCCTTGTGTGACTGTATCACAGTTTCTCTATCCATTCATGTGTCGATGGGCACTTAGGTTATTTCCATCTCTCCTATTGTGAATTTTAAAGCAGCAATAAATATGAGTGTAAGTACGTCTGTTTGGGTGGTGGCTCTGGTTTATTTAGGGCATATTCCCAGTAGTAGAATTACTAGGTCAAATGTTATTTCTATTTCCAACTTTTTGAGAAAGCACCAGACTACCTTCTATAGTGGATGCACCACTTTACACTGCAACCAGCAGTGAATTAGGGTTTCAATTTCTCTACAACTTTGCCAGCATTTGTTGTTTGCTACTCTGCTGAACTTTGCTATTGTTGCTTAATACAATTTCAAAAATTGTATTTAAAAAAAAATTGTATTTAAAAAGGTATGAAGGTAATTTTACCTGCTTCTTACTCTTGCCTGAGAAATGGACTCCTTTATTTATATTACAGGTAAACAGGAGGATTCCTGTAAGGATCTATCTGCTTCAGTATGTGTTAAAAATAGCTTATGTGCATTTCAATTGTTCTAGGTATTCTGATTCAGAGCCAAATAAATCAGTTAGCCTGTCCTTTTAGTGGTTCTCGGTTGAGACTGGATCCATCCTCTTGTGCACCGTTGAGTGGGAACAGACTCATAGCTGACCCTCTGGTGGGTTTTTAGAGGCAGTAAATCACATGAGAGAAGATTGCCCATCTTTCTCCTGCGTAATGGCTGGTTGCCTCAAATTGCTTGCCTTTGGATTGCAGTGCAGCTTCTTCCTATTAGACCACGAAATCTCTCTCCCTTAGCAGTACACATTTTTAGTTGACTCATAAATCAAGTGTTTTCTGCTGAGGATAAACTATAGTGCAGCCTCATAACAACCAGCAGTGAATAAGGGTTTCAATTTCTCTATAACTTTGCCAGCATTTGTTGTTTGCTACTCTGCTGAACTTTTCTACAACATGAATTATGTCTGATTTTATCTTCAAAACAATCCTGTGAGAGAACTGAGACACAGGTAGTTCACTATGACTATAATTAAAAAAACAAAAAAACAAAAACAAACTATGGAAGCTCTATTTCCAACTCTGTTTACTCATGTCCAATTCCTACTTTACTCATTACTGCATGGAGGCAAACAAGTTATTTCTACTGTTCACAAAAGAGAAACAATTATTTATCAGTCAAATATCTGCAAAAACTACAAAGTTTAAAAATTTCTAAATGATGAAACAACATTCACTATCTTCTAGAGTCAGTTTTACTGCTAATTTTAAGAAAGAACAAGATGTTTTGGCTTATCTTTTTGTCTTCTTTTATTGGGGAAAAAAGTCAGATGGTGATAGGAAAGGGAGAATGTCTCTTAATTTAATTTTATTATTATTTTTTTTGTGTGTGTGTCATCAAATTGGATCTGACTGGTACAGGAGGAGATTGCCCCTCCTTCTCCAGCAGAGCATCTGGTAGATTTGAACCCATGTAGTTCTGGGATTGCAGTGCAGCTTCTTGCCACTAAGCCACCAGAGCTCCCTGAATATCTCTTAATTTTTAAATTCCTGTAATTTCTAGTATCTAAAGTAAACATGGAGAGTTCTGGTGGTCTTATGGGTAAGGCCACCAGAACTATGTGAATCATAACAAGTTATAGCTAACATTGAGAAGAACGGGAATTCCAAAATACTTGATTGTGCTTATGGAAACTTATACCTGACCAAGAAGTTATTTTGCAAACAGAGCAAGGGAACACTGTATGGTTTAAAATTAGAAAAGGTCTGTATCAGGGTTGTATCCTTTCTCCATAA
>NW_006399850.1:658012-677444 GCF_000299155.1 Elephantulus edwardii | reverse complement strand
GAGAAACTGGACTCTATAGAGAAAAATGTGGCATCAAAAACCTCAGTTATGTAGATGACACAATCTTGCTTGCTGTAAGTGAGAAGGACTTGAAGCACTTGCTGCAGATGGTTAAACATTGCAGCCTTCAATATAGATGGCATCTAATGTCAAGAAAACACAAATCCTTGCCACCAGACCAATAGGAAACATCATGATGGATAGAGAAAGGATTAAGACCACCAGTTACTTCATCTTACTTGAATCCACAATCAATACCCTTTGTACCAGCAGTCAGGAGATTTAAGAGATATACTGCACTCGGAAAGTCTGAAGTCAAGGACCTCTCCAAATTATTGAGGACTAATGATGTCAGTTTGACGACTAAGTTACACCTGATTCAGGCCATGGTCTTTTCAATCATTTGCTATGCATCTGGGAGCTGGACAATGACTAAGGATGACAGAAGAATAGATGCCTTTTACTGTGGTGTTGGAAAAGAGTACTTAAGATCCCATGAATTGCCAAAAGGACAAACAGATACATCTTGGAGAAGGTACAGCCAGAGTGCTCCTTGGAGGCAAAGATAATGATAATAAAGATCATCTCACATACTTTGGGCATGTTGCTAGGAGAGGTTATACCTTGGAGAGGGACATCATGCTTGGAAAGGTAGAGGGGCAGCAAAAAAAAGGACGATCCTCGACCAAGTGGACTGACATAGTGATTGCAGCAATGGCCTTGGCCTTAAGGGTATCAGAGACTGTAAGGATAGCATGGGATAGGACAGTGTTCAGACGGGTTGTTCATAGGGTTGTATTTGATTCGATAGCACTTAACAATATCAAGTGGGTAAGGAGTGGTGCTACCAACCAAAGATAAGTGGTTTGGATCCACCAGCTACTCTGATGAATAAAGATGAGGAATCTCCTCCTGTGCAATTTACAGCCTCTGAACACCTGATGGAGTGTCAGCTGTGAGTCAGTTCCCACTTAATGATAACTCAGTGCATTTCTGAAAATTAAACATGTTCATGAGTCAAAATCAACTTGCCATCATAAACCAAAAGAAGTTAAATAGCACTGAATAAGACTAATATTAAAAAACTATACAGTAAACTCTTGTGTACCACAAGGGTAAGAAAGTAGCTTCAAGAAGCTTTCTATGTAGAGGTAGAAAGAAAACTAGAAAGTGATTTTACACAGAAAAAAAATAAAAGGTGAGAAGAGTCAAACTCTAAAGAAGAGGTAAGAGTACTCAGGTAGAAATCTTGGGGATAACCCGGGGACACTCATCTCAAATGATGTGTCTTGTACAGATCATCAGTGGTTTTCCCTCCCATGTCTAACTTATACAAATAGTGAGTAACTCAGGAGCAATGTACAACTGGAAGATGAGTCATTCCACCAGTAATCAGCGCAAATAAGGGAAATTCTATTTTCCTATGAACTTTGACACAATTTGAATGTTTCATTGCTCCTGCTAGCACTTACTAACTAATCCATGTTTGCAAATCTTTCCTTCTATGGCAATCATATAATTAAAGGAATATGTCAGGACTTTTCTCCTCTGAAAAGGCATTTTGTCAACCTAATAAGAAGGAGAACTCCAGTGTAGTGTAAATAGCATCTGCTTCTGAACTCAGAGATCTCCAGTTTGAATCCTAGCTTCATGCCTTACTCACTCTGAATGGCTTTGGCAAGCTCTTGAATTTTGCTGAGCCTAAATTGCCTTATTCTATAAAGTGGCGATAATATTCCTTCTTTCATAAAGTTACTGTAAAGATTAAACTATATAATTAAAATATAGATTTAGCATAACTCTAAACATTGGTTGTTGTTAAGTGTCATCGAGTCGTAGACAACTCATAGCAACCTTATGAATAAAAGAGCTGAAAATTCGTATAACTCTTCATTTCTCCAAGTTCATGGGGTTTCCGGAGGCAAGCTATTTTGCAAGTGGATGTGGTCACCCCTGCTTCCAAGCCTGTTTTAATTGGGAAGTTCCACTAAACACTGTCCACCATTGGTAACCATTATTGCATTTGACACATCAGTGTCATAGTGTTCAGCATCACAGCAACCATGAGTTGCCTCTGTACAGTAAATGGACAGACCAGTACTATACCACTTAAAAGAATGTATGACCAAAAACAATTAAAATCAAACCTCAGGGCCACCGATTAAAATCACCCACCCTTGGCTTGGTAGCATCACTTTCTGTCCACTAGGCCAATTGAGCTAGAGTTATTAAAAACCATCAAATATTTCTTGCACTGCTACTAGATACAAGAACACAAAATAGTGCCTTTTCTCTGAAAAGGTTTATAATTTGGTTAAAGAGGTAACAGATACTGATAAAAAGCTAAGGATTAAGACAAGAACACCTCAGACAAGATTAATAGCTAGCCATGTTAATAAATACTGCATTTTATGAATTAACTGTTATTTTAAAGGTAGAAAAATAAATGTAGACAGAGATCAGGTAATGTTGCAAATCTTTCCAAGAGGAGATTGTCTTTATCTCACAGAGCTACTAGTGGATTCAGTTAGCAGCCAAACACATCGTACTCTATACTCCACCAGGTATCCTTAGTGATCATTACTGTTGAGTCAACTGATTCCGAGTTAACCCTCAGGTAGGATTTCAGAGAATGTAAATCACAAAGCAGGAGACTGCCTCTCTTTCTCCCTAGAGCAGTTGGTGGGTTCTGTCTGCCTTTGAGTTGGCAGTGGAACTCCCTCCACAGAAGGTTACAGAGCTATGTAGGCAGAGTAAAGTAATCTTTTCAGGAATCAGGCCTTTTCTCTGCTGGTAGGTCAGAGTCTTTTAGTTAGCAGCCATGCACATAACCACTGTGCAACCAGGGCTTCTGGAAACCTCATTTTACAAGATGGAATTAGTGGCAATGGAGTGGCAGGGGTGGAGATAAAAAATGCTGTGCAACAGTATAAATGACCAATTAGACATGAAAGAAAAGGACTAAAGAAAATAAAATAAAAAAACCCACAAAAACCTAAGTGGTCAGATAGGAAACTAGAAGGGACAAAGCACTTAAAAGATTTATATTTCTGATAGGTCTGAGTTTTAATTTTTAATACAATATTCATATGGAAATGGTTCACAAGAAATTGCTACATTGGTCTGGCTCTATCCCCTCCCACTGTAGCTTAAAAAGTCATGAAAATTCAATAGTCATAAAATTCCTTTTAAAGGAGCATGCAGATCGTGAAGCAAGTTTCTGTGGACAAAATTAAAAATCTACTAGAAACACCGCACATATTTTTACACAAAGTTTTGCCAATATTTTTAAAATTTATTTTATTTCCCTGTTGTGTACCATTAAATTATATCCAACTGGCACAGGAGGAGATTTTTGCCTCCTTCCTCAGCAGAGCATCTGGTGGATTTGAACTGTGCACCTTCAGGAAGTTTTGCCAATATTTTGGGGAGACTTCATGTAGCATCCAAGAGCCCTGGTCAAGGTAAAAAACCTGACATGGAGGTAAGAAAGTTAAACTGTCAAAGGAAAAAGAACAGAGCCTTTAATTTCTTTAGTATTTTAAGTCCTAAATCTCCCTCTGAAGTGAAACCTTTTTGCAATTCCAACATATTAAACAGATGCAACCTAGACACTGCCCCTCTATCCACTAAGCTCCTCTTCTCTAAGTACCTCCACTAACGCAATGGCCTGTGGAACGACGTCTGAAAACCATCAGAAGGACAGCACAAAACAAAGGAAGGAAGTTATGGTACTTTCTTTCTCCCCAAAAATCTGCTTTAAAGTTCTGCATCAATACAGTAACAATTAATTAAAAAAAAATATTTTTTAAATTTAAGCACTAGTAAGGCTGTATCGGTCACATAGCTGATGACCATCAGGGACAACAGATGTTGCCCTTTGGATATCGATCATTTAGCTCTGCTAGTTCTTAAAGTGATTTCTGGTGAACTTTGGTATTTCATAATAATAATTACTTGTTTTCTAATAATTACATAAAGTTTCTCTAACTGGAGGCATAAATGCCTATTCCACCAACATAATGGAAAGTGAGCTGGGAAGAAAGCATATTAATAAGATATAAAGGTCTAACCCACGTTTGCATGTTTGTTGCCACTGGGCCAACTCTGATTCATGGAGACCCCATGCATGGCCAGTAGAATGTTCCAATGGTCCAAAAGCTGTAACCTTTCAAAAGCAGGTCACTAGGGCCACTTGTTAGCAGGTCCTAATCACCAACCACTTGGTTAACAGTAGAGTTCTTCACCACCTGCACCACCCAAAGGCACTTCAGGGTGCTCTAGTGACTTTGGGGTTAAGAACCTGTTCTACAATCCCAAAGACACACAGTTCGAATACACCATATGCTCCAAAGTAAGAAAGATGGGCAATCTTCTCCCACATGACTAACTGCCTTTAAAAACCGGCCAAAGGGTCAGCTCTGGGTCAGTTCTCACTCGAAGGTAAACAGGCCTCGGAAGAAAGGCCTGACAATCTACACCATCTCCTCACCCATTCCCTACAAAAACTCAGCCATCGAAAATTCTATGGAGAAAATTCTACTCCGATGGGGTCACCATCAACTCAAGAGCAAATGGGTTTAGGTGTAATATGGGTTCGTAAATATATATTTAAATGAACTACAGGACACTTTCGATTTCTCTGAGTCAGAGGCGCTGCCCGTGAGACCCTGGGCCTGCGCTGGGCATTGGTGTCCCTCCGAGTTAACCTGTCGGTCTTTGTGTCTGTCTCTGTTGTCTGACTGGCTGTCTCCGAGCCTGCCTCTACTTCTAAAACTAAGCGGCCCATACACCAGCATCCCCTAGACCCCTGCCTTGTCCCATGGCAGCCTATATATCCCCCAGAGGCTATGCTCCTTCAGCTCCCCCTTCCTACCCTGTGACCGCCAGATACCGGGACCCCACTCTGTTGGGCTCTCCCCGCAGCTGGTGCTTGCTGCAGCTTCCTATGCTTTATTATTTAATCCTGCTTTCCTTCTTGCTCTAGGAAGGAGGCTGTGTCTTTGTATGTCACGTTCATATAAACTTTATGTAACTTTTTGAACATTGAAAAAAATTAACTACAGTCATCATTATTATTGTTGTTATGTGCCTTCAAGTCACCCGTGACTCATAGCTCCGAACACTGTTCCATAATGAGCCAATCTTATTTTCTCTAACACACCTAACCCCATTACCCCAGTTACTGAATCAATCCATCTCATTGAGGGTCTTCCTCTTCTGCGCTGTCCCTCTCCAAGGACTGGTCCCTTCTTGCAATATGTCCAAAGTATATCAGATGGACCTTCAAAATCCTTGCCTCAAAGGAGCAGCCGTTTCACCTTCTCCAGGTTGAACCTATTTGTTCTCCTGGCAGTCCATGGTATGTATATTTAATACTCTTTTTTAAATATTTATATATATATATATATTTTATATATATATTGATCTTCTCCAAGGATTTTCTCCACATCTGTAATCAATCTGATTCTAGTGTAGGCCATTAAGTGAGGTCTATATGTACAGTCACTATTTGTGTTTCGTTTTTTTCTTTTCCTAGCACCACAGCTTAAAGGTATCAATTCTTCTTCATTAGGCATGGAGAACTGAGACTGCTGGTAGCATAGTGGTTAAAGTGCTCAGCTGTTAATCAAAAGACAGGTAGCCATTCTCAGCAGTCTGTTCACATAAAGATTTACAGGCTTAGAAACCTTACAGGCAATTCTACTCTGTCCTGTAAGGTTACAATGGGTCAGAATCAACTTGACAGCAATGGATTTAGTTTTACTTGGGAAATTAATTAGGATTACAGAAGGCATTCATTTATGATAAGGCCTTTCACCTTTCATAGAAAACTTACTCCACCAATAAGTGCTTTGAATGTCCCACAGACATTACAAGTGGGCAAAAAACTGCATAAGACTTTGTAATTGTTGCTGTTAGGTACTATAAAGTTGGCTCTGACTCATAGTGACCCCATTACATACAACATATGGAAATCTTGCCTGATCACCACAATCTCTGCTGTGCTTAAGCCCACTGTTGCAGTCACTGTGTCAATCCATCTTGTTGAGTATCTCCTCTTTTGCTGACCCTCTATTTTTCCATGTGTGCTATCCTTCTCCAAGGTCTGGTCCCTCCTGACAAAATCCATGAAGTATCTGAGACAAAGTCTAACCATTCTTGCCTCTAAAGAGCACTCTACTTGTACTTCTTCTAAGATAGATTTGCTTGTCCTTTTGGCAGTCCATAGTAGATTCAATATTTAGCAAAACCACAATTCAAAGCATTAATTCTTCTGTCTTCCTTATTCATTGTCCAACTTTCAAATCAGATAAAGCAAATGAAAATACCATTACTTAATTGGGCACACCTTAGTCTTTAAAGTGACAATCTTACTCTTTAGCACTTTAAAGATGACCATGGGAGCAGATCTGCCCAATGCAAATCATTTTCTACACCTTATATTTTTTCCAAAAAGTATCCTCTGCTTACTTTTCTCATTTTGAAGAATTTTCCAAGTTAAATAATCAGTTCACCCCAAAAGATATTAATTCACAAAATATTAATAAGTAGTATTTTTATTAATATGGCAGTATTTTGCTATGACTTTTTTTTTAAATTGGCCTGTGAAGAGATGCCAGTCCTTGAGACAACCTGAGTTACCTGCTAATGCAAACCAGCTGAGCAAATTCACTGCTGGCACAAATGTAGTGAACTAATTAAAACCAACTAGTGTTTAAATCAGCTGTGTAGGTAGCTCATCCACACACATTCCACTCTTCAAATTATAAGTCTCTGAAAGAAAAACCAGCACTCCTAAATGCAGGAAATCACATTTTACTTCCCCCGCAGCTGCTTCACAGCTGAGGAAAACGCTAAAAAGAAAGAGGAAATGTGCCTGGAGATCTTATTAACAAAGAATGTAAATCCCCTCACTCCACTTTTCCCAATTAGCACTACCAAGGACATAAACTCTCAGGTTCAAATTTCCCTTGAAGGAAAGCCTAACCAAACTAGAATTAATCGGCAGTTACTATCATTGCTAAAGGCAAGAGTCGATGTACACTGAAAAAGTCTAGACTGCCACATTAGCTAGAGTTTTCACTGCATAATGAATTAACATACACGACTTTTCCTTGGCGTGTTCTTTTGTTGTTCTTTTTTTGTTTTTAAGATTACAACAGTTATTTTTAAAGTAATACATATGGCAGCCAAACAGTTCTTAAATTAGGTATATCTTGTTTAACCAACATCATAAAAATATTTTGAGGACAACGGCATCCAGATTTTAATTACATGATTATTTCTTTGCCCATTCTTCTCTCTCCTGTCTTTCCTGAATAACCTCTTTCAGATATGGTTCAAGGTAGAATTTATCTTCCTGGTATTTTGTCCACTGTTCTTTTGGCAACGTTGCCTCATTCTCAGGACCAGTGCTCTTTTTATGCAAAATATCTGCCAATTACACAGGTGCTCAGGAAGCCTCCACATGGCTTTACAACCGCATGTATTAAATCATTGTCAGGGGAGATGATTTCCAAGGAGGTCAAGGGGTTTCATCTAGGAAGAACCAGAAAGTTCTAACTCAATAGAACACCACTACAAAAAGTCATTAAAGGAGAGCAAGACTATGAACAGGTCACAATAGAACTGACTCCTTCTCTATCCTACATGACAGTTTATATACCCTTTTGAGAGGAGAGTGGGGTAAATAAAGGTTTTGATTAATTTATGGCAGTGCACAGCTCCTGATGAATTTTATGGAAGTCTTTGGGTGGTCTGCTCTTCCACTACCTTCTTTATTTCTTTTAATGAGTCTGTTTTTCTTGCATTAATTGCTACAGTCACACATCATTGTCCAGAACAGTTTTTGATTTATTTACTTTGTCAGCATTTCCTTTGCCATTCCCTATCTCATAATACTCTAAGTTTATTTACTGCAGCATTGTAATACCACTTTTTTAATACCATCCAGTCACCAGTCTGATCCTGCAACGGTAGATCAGCCTGACATCTTTACTCCTTTTGTTGTTTTTTTCTTAAACTCTGAGCAAATTTTAACCCTTTTGCAAAATACAAAATTAATATCTTAATTTTACATTTTAAACGATTTCCAGATGATATTATTTGGAGTGGAAATGTACAATCTCAGCGGAAGGTCAAAGCAGACTGAACTAGTTAAAAATTCTGACAGGGAACTTTATCTCTACAGCTAACTCACTCTAAATTAACTGTGTTCTACTCTATCAAGAAATTTCACTTCCTTTTCAATTGGGAAAAAAAGGAAAATATTACAAATCAAATGTGCAAATGGCATGACAATTTCCAGTATTTCTAAAATATTTACTTAAAGAAGGAGTTGGCAGTTCAAACTCACCAAGCTAAGCAGAAGAAAGGCCTGGTGATCTGCTTCTGTAAAGACTACAACCATAAAAATCCTTGTGGGGCTCACTTCTCTGAAATTAAACAGTCATGCATTCACCATGAGTAGGAACTGATTCAGCAGCAATGAATTTGGGTTTTGTTTTGTGTTTTTATATAATGCAATAGGTGAGAACCAGAACTCAGCAGACGTTTGACAAGGTACAGTCTTACCACTTTCCTATGATTGCTTTAGTGAAAAATATTTTCATTTCCCTTCTCTGTCATGTTTCCACCTTTTGCAGATTTAGTGTAGCCTGCTTGGGGAAAGATGTTGCTTCTACACGAAATTCTTATGAATGCACTATTTTATAAATCTATCCTCATAACGTATATCCTAAAAATACATATATAATTATTTGCACATATGAGGTGCGGTATTTATAATGACAGAACTACTCCTAGAGGCTCAGGGAAATGTATTGCATTTCCAAAAGAGATCTCTTCCCATTGGAGCCATGCCATTGCCTCCTCTGCTTTGGCCTTCTGTGATCTCTGCCATATAAGGACCATTTTGTAAATTAACCTCTAATCACGGAGAATTCCCCAAATGATGAGAATGTCTTTAGTATTCATGTTGGCTCTTTGGCCACACCGGATAGTTTACCATAACAACATGATTCATGGTGGGCCCCTGAATAATTTAAACTAATGAGATGACTTAGAGGATGGGTTAGACATGCCAGAAAATCTAATCATGAGTTTAGAGAGTTGGGGCTTTGAGTTATATAAATCTGACCTTCTTGATGAGGGGATAGAAGAGACTGAATACAAGCACATGGGCAATATTTTAATCAATTATCCCTACATAACGCATCCTTAATAAAGCCTCTGTACCTTGACGCTTGGCTGAGCTTCCTTAGTCGGTAATATTCCATGCACACTGTCACATATCCATGCTGGGTAGGATACTGTCCATTATATTGGAGAGAAAATGACTAAAAGTTTTATGTTTGTGTTTTTGTTTTTTTCTTCTGGCATCAGTTCTGCCATTTGGGCATTTTCAGCAATTAAAAGTTTTATGTTTTAAGCTCATCCAGATTCAGCCCTATGCATGCATGTCTGTCTCTTCAGCTGACTGATCCATCATTTGCTTATAATAAACCTGACTAAATAAACTATTAGGAAGTGGCATCCAGGTAAGGAGGTATGACACCAACCTAATGGCAGGTAGTTTAAATCTACCAGAAGCTCCAAGGGAAAAAAATGGAAATGGACAATCTCGCCTATGCAATTTATAGGCTCTGAAAACCTGCTGGAGGGTCAACTATTAGTTGGTTCTGACTGAACAGCACATAACAACAACAAAATCTCTATTATTTAAAAATATTTCATAATGGAAAATTTTAAGTATATTAAAAAATGGGCAAAATAAGAAAATGAACCCCTATAAGCTCATTATTTTATCAACTTAAAGCTTATCTTGTTTCATATATATGTGGTTAAGGTTTTTGTGGGGGTTTTTAATTTTAATTGAGATTTTAATGAAAGTTTATAGAGAAGTTGGATTTCCATTTATTCATTGTTGTACATTTTCCTCCCTACCCAATTTTCCTCCTTACCCCCAATTTGCTTTTCCCTTTGAAAAAAAATTATTTCAGTGTTGCACAATTCCTCCCCCCCCCCAAATTACGCCCCAGTCCACTTTGCTATGCAGCTCTTATTCTGGACTGTTGTCATACAAATAATACCTAATCATATATTCATTTTAAACAGTTCTTTGTCTCATCTATTCCAATGCAGTGTACATTATTTATACCCTCTTTTCTTAGATTTCCCTTAACTCCCATGTCAGTTTTGTAACAGTGGCATTATACAGTATTTGTCCTTTGTGACCAAGATATGTCACTCAGCATAATGTCTTCCAGGGTCACCCATTTTGTATAATATTTCATTAGTTCCTTGTTTATCAGTACTGCATAGTATTCCATTGAGGGAATATACCACAGCTTCTCTATCCATTCGTTTGCTGACAGACATTTGTTGTTTCCAATTCTTTGCTACAGTGAACAACAGAGTTACAAACATGGGTGTGCATATAGCAGTTCTGGTTTCTTTAAGATATATTCCCAGTAGTGGAATTGCTGGATCAAATGGTATTTCTATTTGCAGCTTTTTGAGAAAGCGCCATATTGCCTTCCAGAGTGGCTGCATCATTTTACATTCCCACCAACAGTGAATAAGTGTTCCAGTTTCTCCACAACCTCACCAGCATTTGTTGTTTGCTGCTCTGTTGAATTTTGCTATTCTTACTAGGGTGAGATGATATCTCATAGTTATTTTGAATGGTTAAGATTTTGTGTTAATTTGTTGTTAGATGCCATCAAGTTGACTTGGATTCATAGTGATCCTATAAACAACAGATAGGAACCTTACCCTATACAGTGACATCCTCACAATCTCTGTCATGCTCAAGGCCATTACTGTAGTCCACATATCAATCCACCTCTTCTTGGAGAGTAATCCTCTCTTTTGCTGACCCCAGCATCAAATTGGCTGCCTATTATTCTCTAGTAATGGAAAATGGGAATCTCAGAACACTTGATTGTGCTTGAATAAAACCTATACTTGGACCAAGAAGCAGTCCTCAGAACAGAGCAAGGAAACATTGCATGGTTCAAAATAAGGAAAGGAGTGTGTCAGGGATGCATCCTGTCCCCATAACTTTTCAATCTGTATGCAGAACAGATCATTCTGAAAGCAGGACTTTATGTGTGGCATCAAGACTGGAGTCAGATTCATTAACAAACTATTGGGGGAGCTCTGGTGGCCTAGTGGCAAGAAGCTGCACTGCAATCCCAGAGGAACACGGTTCGAATCCACCAGATGCTCTGCCGGAGAAGGAGGCGCACTATCCTCCTGTACCAGTCAGATCTGATTTGACGGTACACGCACACACACACAAAAAAATTTAAAAAAAAGAAAAAAAAAAACCAAACTATTATATGCAGATGACACAACCTTGCTTGCTGAAACTGAGGAGGACCTGAAGCACTTGTTGCAAAAGGTCAAGGACTGTGGTCTTCAATATGGATTGAAGCTCAACTTCAAGATGACAAAGATACTCACCACAGGGCCATTTGGCAGCACCATAATAGATGGAGAAGAGATTGAGGTTGTGAGCAATTACAGCTTGCTTGGATCCACTATCAACACTCTTAACATCAGTAGTCAGGAAATCAAAAGACTAATTGCATTGGGGAAATCTGCTGTCATGGACCTCTCCAGAGTGCTGAAGTGCAAAGAAGTCAGTCTAGATACAAAGGTAGCCTAATCCAGGCCATGGTCTCAGAGTGCTGAAGTGCAAAGATGTCAGTCTAGATACAAAGGTATCTGGATTACCAGGCCATGGTCTTCTCAATTACTTGTTTTGTTTCAAAGAGATGGACAATGACTAATGATGACAGAAGAAGAATAGATGCCTTCAAGTTGTGGTGCTGAAGAAGAGTCTTGAACATATTATGGACTGCAAGAAAACAAATAGGTGGAGAGGGTGAAACCAAGTCTCTCCTTGGAGGCTCGGATGTTGAAGCTCTATCTCACTTATTTTGGGCACGTGGCCAGGAGAGATCAGTCCTTGGAGAAGGACATCATGCTTGGAAGTGTGGACAGACAGAGAAGTAGAGGAAGACCCTGGATGAGATGTATTGATATAGTGACTGGGGCAATGGGGGTTAGTGTGTCAGAATTAGTGAGACTAGCTCAGGACAAGGAGGGGTTGAGAGCTGCTGTACATAAGGTCACTATGCATTGCAGGCGACTCAACCAGTAACATCCTGTGACAGTTTTGGAAGCAGGAGTGGCATCCACTTCCTAAACAACATGCCTTCTGAAATTCTATGAACTTTGATAAATGTGATAGAGGAGTTTCAGGTCTTTTGTTCATAGGGTCGCTATGAGTCGTGCTCAACTTGAAGGCAATCAACAACAACAACGGCATCACTTGCATTATGAGATGTACTATGAACAGCCTATCTACTGAAAGGAAGTTTCAGTAAAGATGTGACACATCACACCTTCTATTGCAAAGTCCTGAAAAGCAAGATAATTAGGTTCGGATGACAGTCCTAGAAATCCTAACATCACATCTAAACCAAAGCACTACTGTGGAGTCAATTCCAACTCAAAGCAATCCTCTAAAGAGTTCTCAGAGCTGCAAATCTTTAAAGGAAGAGATTGCTCATCTTTCTCCTTTAAAGGAACTGGTAGCTTCAAACCTCTAACCTTTGGATTAGGAGCACAACACTTAAGACAGTATGCCACTAGAGCACCATCCATTAACATCAAAGGAAGGCTAAAAAATGAACTGACTGGGAGGAGAAATGGAGCAAATGTAGTGAATCAGGAGAAAGATGTGAAGCACAGGACTTCTGCCAAGCCTGTGGCAATATGCAGCACAAGAAGGCAAGTTCACAGTAACCCCAGGAAGAAACAGAGATTATTGAGTAGTCTGAAGGAAAATAAGATGTGTGAAAAAACAGTAGGCTCTAAGGAGGATGAGCATGCATGCCAGAGATCCTAGCTTTCACAGGAAAGTGCAGAAAATAGAATCCAGAGACAAGGTTACTCAATAACACCAGTCCCTGACTATTGAGTTGGGTGGTGTGTACAATGCAATAGATTCTCTAGTTGACCAGACTTCAGGCAGTGTCCCTTCCTCACACCTGAGCACTACCAAGGCCCAACTGCTGAATGCAGTCAATGGAAAGTATTTAGAAAATTTTGCCCTGTGAACTGTGCTCTCCCTCTTCAGTTGGCAATGCTGGCAACTTCTGGTTGACAAGAATTTTTCTATTCCATTAGCCAAGAATACAATTTGAACTTTCCCCTTTTCCTCCTCCACACAGTCACATCCACCATCTCCTTCTGCACACTAACTTAGCAGCAGGGGCCATGGTGAACCCTGCCTGCCTGATCTCACACTCAGGTACTTCAGAGCAACACTGGACCACTCCAACTACCCTACCTGACTAACTCAATGCCTGCCCAGTGCTCAACCACTCCAAGAGGTGTAGGGCTACTTCAGTGACCCCACTCTCTGGCAACCCTGACCTCCCTCCCCAAGCAGCATAGGGTCACTCTGACAACCCGTGCTATGTGACCTTCTCCAATGCTTGGCAACCCTATCCCAACACAAGAAGAGCTGCTCCAGACACTTCAACTTCCTGCCCCACCCTAGCTTTGGGGCACACCTCTCTGAGCAGCACAGAGTCATTCTGGCAGCCTCATCCCCCAACTTGCCAGCTGACCACACCACCAAGGTAAGAGTGGTCTGGCTTCTTGGACCCCCCTATGTACCCAGTAAGCAGTGAATGGAGAGAGCAATCTAACAAATATACTACAAGCACAGCCCTGTGTATGCAACAAGTGCTAATGCCCACTCCCAAACCATGTGACTAACTACAGATGTGGTCAGCACTCTCCAGCGTGCCCTCAACCACATCACTCAATCAGTGAACAGACACTCCAGCTCATACTACCACAGTCATTATCCCACCTACCTGTAGACAGGTAATGAGAACTTCAGTGCTGCCACACTACTTGGCAGCACAACACACTTGCTTTATCTGCCCAAATATATCAGAACAAAACAAAAACCAATAATGAAGCAATCAAATATATAATCAATCAACCACACATTAATGCCTCAGAGACACAAATCAAATAAAGACAAATCACATAACGGAGCAAGACAAGATGGCTCAAACAAGTAACTAAAATAAAAGATCAAGGTAAAAAGAGTAAGGGCCATGTGGGGACAGTCATATCTGACCTTTATCAACTTGAACAGGGAACTGTCCTCATTAAAAGCATCAATAACATAAAACCAATTCCCATTAGGTCAGACATGACCCCCATGCTCCTGTACCTCTTTCTATTCATCTCAACGCAAATCTTGTTGCTTTTCTGGGTCAAAAATCCAATGTCTCACAGACTATAAAGAATCATGCTGGGGAAGTTGTATAATATTTTATGAATTCTTTGTATTTCAATGCAGCATAGTATTCCATTGTGTGAATATACCACAGCTTCTCTATCCATTCATTTGTTGATGGGCATGTGGATTGTTTCCAGCTCTTTGCTATTGTGAACAAATAATAAACATGGGTGTGCATAAATCTGCTTGGAGGGCAGTTATGGTTTCTTTAGGGTATATTCCCAGTAGTGGAATTGCTGGGTCAAATGGTATTTCTATTTGCAACTTTTTGAGAAAGGGCCATACTGCCTTCCATAGTGGTTGCACCATTTTACACTCCCACCAACAATGAATAAGGGTTCCTTGTTTCACCACAACCTCGCCAGAATTTGTTGTTTGCTGTTCTGTTAAATTTTGCTATTCTTACTAGGGTGAGATGATATCTCATAGTTGTTTTAAAAACTATACTTTTCAAGGCAATGAAATTCCTCTCAGTTTTTTTATCTCTAAACTTCTAAAGTTTGTGATTTACCACACAATTTTTTTAATTCTGAAGGAAAAAACAAAACCAAAAAACCCCTTATGATCGTATACATGACTCAATCTTCAAATCTAAGAGAGAAAGAATAGAATGTTCTGAAGACTGGTAACAAGTTCAATCAGTTCATATCTCTGTCTCCCCCTGTATCATTCATAGTTTATAGCTGCCACACATAAGCACTGTTGGGATCTCTGCTCTCCAAACTTCAACAACAACAAAAATACCTAAATTAGATTAATTCTTTACTGACATTTCATTTGGGTCACATGTTCTGTCTTAATGTGTAGTTAGAGAAACACCAGAAGGCCTTCTTACTGTCAATTAACTGAAGAGATATTATCAAGCAGAACAAATGGCTTGATTTAAAACTTAACCTTAAAAACTCAATTAAATGTTATCACATACAATTTGCCTTCATCCTCGCTTTATAAAGCAAGGCTCTAAGTCATTAAGCTTTAATTTAGGAACTTTTAAATCACAGGATTATGTGAGACTGCTATTGAAAAGAAAAGTTTCATAGAAGTTCAAAATGATAGGATGCTCTTTCTTCCTTTAGAGCTATTAACTTTTGCTAAAATTTTTGTAATTTACAAGTATTATTTTTATAATCAGATTAAAAATCACTTCTTTTTTTAAATGATAATGATGAATTAAGAAATCTCAACTAAGGGGAGCTCTGGTGGCCTAGTGGCAAGGAGCTGCAACTACAATCCCAGAGGTGCACGGTTCGAATCCACCAGATGCTCTGCCGGGGAAGGAAGGGCAATCTCCTCCTGTACCAGTCAGATCTGATTTGACGGTACGCGCGCGCGCGCGCGCACACACACACACACACACACACACACACACAAATAATAAAATAAAAATTAAAAAAAAAGCTAACCTATTTAAAAAAAAAGAAATCTCAACTAATACATATTTTAAAAGAATAGAAGAAACTAAATCAATAACAGGGCAAATACTGGGGCAAATAGTCCCACAATTTCTTTGCTAGCATGTTTGTATAATAAAATAAATTTTATTCAAACTTCATACAGAAAGAAAAAGGAAGCCACATCTTAAACAGTCACTGACTCACAAGGAAGAAAATGTAAAGACTGCTACATTGAGGGGAATCCAACTAAGGTCACAATACAAAATATGTATAAACTGCTGAATGGGAAATGAATTTCTCTGTAAACATACACTCAACACACAGTGGAAAAAAAATTATATATTGCATTAGACAAATCTGCAAAAGACTTCTTCTTGGACACAGTAAGAAGTAAAGATGTCAGAAAAGATTCTGAAATTGCTTTAGAACATAGAAAAGCTAAAGTAAACAGAAGAAATTAGAAAGACAGCTTAACTTGTGATTATAGAAGAGAGCTGAAGATAACAAGGTATTATAATGAAAAGTGCAAGGATTTGAAGTTAAAACCCCAAGAGAGATGCACATGGAAGTACTATGTAACTAAGAACTGACAATACTGAAGAAAGTAGTCCAAGTTACACTGAAGGTAATGGCAAAACCCCAAAATTCCAGGCACTGGCAACATGCTAATTGCAATGCTTGAACAAATGAATTTAGTGCTAGAGGTGTTCATTCATCTTGGTCAAAAAATTTTGAAGACAGCTAGCTACCTATCCAACCAAAGACAGAGACCCTATTTGTGAACATTCCAAAGAAAAGTGAACCAACAGAATGCTAAAATTACTAAATGCATCATTAATGTAACATGTTAGTAAAATCCTGCTATGATAATTTAAAAATGGTTGGAGTAGTACATTGACAGGGACATGGCAAAATGAAAAATTATTTCAGAAAACAACATTGAGCAAGAAGCTGCACTGCAATCCCAAAGGTGCACGGTTCGAATCCACAAGATGCTCTGCTGGAGAAGGAAGGGCAATCTTCTCCTGTGCCAGTCAGATCTGACTCGACAGTACACAAGGGGGAAAAAACCCAAAAACAAAAAAAACCAGAAGAGGACATTGAACAAGAAATATCAACACTGGTGTCATATGTATCTTAGCTTAATAGTAGAAAAGATGTTCACCTGTGCTTTACTGACTATACAAAGACATTAAACTACGTGGAACATAATAAATGACGCACACTGCAAAAAAAAGGGAAAATTCCAGAACACTTATTATGCTCATGGAGAATCTTTACATAACCCAAGAAGCAGCTGTCTAACCAGAACAAGGATTTAAAATCAGGAACATGGGGTTCTAGCCTTTTAGCATTATTGTCATTCAATTTGTACACTGAGCAAATAATATTGAGATCAAACTCTAGAGCTTTCAGTATGAATACATTTCAATATAAAGAAAACAAACATCTTCACAACTGGATTAGTAAGCAACAGCATGACAAATGTAGAAAAGATTAAAAGTGCCAAGGATTCCTTTTACTTGGCTTCATAATTAGTGCCCATGGAAACAGCAATTTAAAAAATTAAATGACACAGTGCAATAAATAACTCTGCAAAAGGCCTTTTTAAAGTATTAAAGAGCAAAGATACTGTGGAGTTAAGGGTTTATTCAAATTTTGCTTTCCTAGCCATTGATTGATTTTGCCAAATGGATGGGTGGGAATATGCAAATAAGGCATGCTAGTCTATCCACAAGGTGACTGGCTAGTCTTAGTAATCCACAAGGTGATTGGCTAGTCTCACCATTAAATTGAACAAATCCAGAAGCTGAAGAAAGATCTTTTACCAGCAGAGAACCAGAGACCTGACATGAAGTGGGACCTCAAGATTGCTAAATCACTGGACCAGAGCTCAGAGACCAAGTTTACTGGAGTGTTTGGGAGGGGAGAACCAATACTGGCAGGACTAAGAACTTAGTAACACTGGCATAAAGCTATGAGGCTCAAGGCTGAGGTGCTGTCCTAACTATATTCTGCTACTGACGTGGACTATAACCTTTTGACCTCCCTAACACAGTTCTATGTGGTTGGTGAGCTACTGCATCAGATTTTGGAACCAATAAAGGACTAAGATTGATGTTCAGATGAGTAGAAAAAGGTAGGGGGGTTGAGGGATATATGTCTGACCTCATGGGAAATTGTTTAGTTGATGCTGTTGATGGGGACAGTTCCCTTTTGTGAAGGTGGTAAAGGTCAGTTATGTCTGTCCTCACGTGGCCCTTGCTCTTTTTACAGTTACCAATTTGAAGATTAATATGCACCTGATATAGACCATGATATTTTCAATTGTCTCATATGCAAGCAGCATCAGAAAGTGTTATTTATGCTCCAGTTTCAGAAGGTCAAAGAACTGGTACTATTTATCAAAGCAACTGGTGTGTGCCACTGATTTATGGTGCTAGTAGATAATACTAAAGATGCCATAGATTGCCATAGAAGTAAACAAATTTGTCTTAGAAAAGTCAGCCCACATGTATGCTTCACAGAAGCAAAGATGGTAAGATTTCACCTTATATGCTTTAGACATTTTATCAAAAGGTGGCCAGTCCCTGGAAAGGGCATCATGCATGGTAAAGCAGAGGATCAGTGAACCACAGAACTTTAAAAGAGATTAACTGGCAAATTGACTACAACAATGGGCTCAAACAAAGCAACAATTGGGAGAATAGCATGAAACCACAGTGCTTGCTTCTGTTGTGCACAGAATTACAAATCAGAGCCAACTCTATGGCACCTGACAAAAACACTATACACACAGTTCCAAACTCACTTTCTTAGCTTTACTGATGCCCACTCTCTGACAGTAAAACTTGAGAACTCATGTAAAGCAAACACCTGTCAATTGTTCACTAATAGAAAGTCATAGAAAAGTGGTTAAGAATGTGCCTTGTTAAAGGTAAAAAACTTAGAACAAGGAAAACAAAGTACTTTCACTGACTTCTAGCTTTCATAGATATCACTGTAGTTTCATATATATAGATGTGCTACTTAATATTCACAATAAGTTCTGTGAAAGATACTGTATTATTTGGATATTGTGTAAATACCATGTTAAAACTTTTTGCTTTTATTACCAACTACTGTTATTGCTGCCACTGCTGCTCCTATGGTGGAAAAGTCAAGTCCCTGGAGAAGGGCAGCAGGAGGGGAGGAAGCTAGCAAGGAAGGACAATGTGCCCTGCATCACTTGCCTGAGCAGCAGTAGGAGTAGCCTCTACTGTTGCTGCCTGCCCACCAGACAAAGGTCAAGAGCATGAACCCAAAGCAACATTCTTTGCCTTAGCTGCCACTTTCAGTGTTACAAGAGGCTGGGTCTGAGGTTTTTAAAACCACTAAGCCAATATCATTAATACCACATGCAAGCAAGATTCTGCTGAAAATTATCCAAAAACGTTTGTAACACTATGTCAACAGAGAACTGCTAGATGTGCAGGCTGGATTTAGGTCGTGGTACTAGGAATATTATAGCTAATATTAGGTGGATCTTGGCAGAAAGCAAAGAATACCAGAAGAATCTATGTCTGTGCTTCATTGACTATGCAAAGGCTTTTGACTGTGCGGATCACAACAAGCTGTGGCTGACTCTGAGAAGAATGGGAATCCCAGAACATTTGATTGGGCTAATGCGAAACCTATACTTGGACCAAGAGGCAGT
>NW_006399850.1:642624-646173 GCF_000299155.1 Elephantulus edwardii | reverse complement strand
TATAAATTACTCAGTAAGTAAAAAAAAAGATCTATCCTGAATCACAATGCTCTGAGTGATATGATACTATCAATATACATACAAGGAAGTTTTGTTAATATTATTCAAATATATATACCAATTATGAAAGCTGATGAAAAAATTTAGAATTTCTAACAAATTTTGCAATTTAAAATTCAGCAAACATGTGAACAAGATGCATTATAAATAAATTACTTAATAAGTAATCTATAGATTACTATAGACTTTACAATGGGGAGATTGGCAGTTATCTTCTGAATCTAGCAAATAGACTTTGCATTAGCAATAGTGTCAACAATCTCATATTATGGGTATGCTATGATGCAGTTAAGAAGTACACAGAGTTACCTACTCAGTATTGCCAAAAGCACTTAAAAAGAATTAAGTAAAGGGGGAACAGACATACAATTAGACATTCCAAAACCTTGCCACTCAAAATGTGGTTCCAAGACTATAACCACATCACCTGGAAGCTTATTCCATAATACAAGATGCTGATGAGTCATTCTCTGATCCTGGTGCCACATTCTTTTTTGTAAAGTTCAGCTTCTCAAATGATCTGTTCAGCATATAGATTGAAAAGGTATGGAGAAAGAATACAACCTAATGCATTTATTTCTTGATTTTAAACCATGCACTTTTCTCTTGGTCTGTTCAGAAAACAGCTTCTTGGTATATGTGTAGGTTTCACATAAGCACAATTAAGTGGTCTGGAATTTCTATTCTTTTCAGTGTTAGTCATAATATGTCGTGATCCACAGTCAAATGCCTTTGCATAGTCAATAAAAGTACACATCCTTCTAGTACTCAACTTTTAGCCAAGATTCATCTGACATCTGCAATGAAATCTGTAATGCTATGTTGTTGTTGTTAAGTGCCGTCAAGTTGCAGGCGACTCATAGCAACCCTATGAAGAAGAGTCCTCAACACCCATAATGCTATAATCCCTTCTAAATCCAGTTTGTATTTTTGGCAGTTCTCTGATGACAGTTGTGGCTAATCTTCAGCAAGATTTTGCTTCCATGTGATATAAATGATATTATACAATAATTTCCACCCTTCTTGGTAATGGGCATAAATATGGATCTCTTCTAGTCAGTTGGCCAGGTGGCTGTTTTCCAGAGTTCTTGGTACAACCTAGTGAGCACATCCAGGGCTGCACCTGTATTTTGGAATATGTCAATTGGTATTCCATCAATTCCTGGGGCCTTATTTTTTTGCCAATGCCTTCAAAGCGGTCTGAACTTAAAGGCCATGCCTCACACTGCTGCTTTACTGAGGGAGCCCTGTTTGCTTTCGAGACTAGTAAAACTACCCAATTAGCATACAACTGTAGCTGTCAGTTCAACAGCAATTAACAGTGACAGCCTGATCGAGGTAAGCAGGACGGAGACACACCACTCCAGGAAAGGATCAGAAAGTCAATCCAGCTCAATTTTATTGGGATCTGCAGTGCACTTATATACACAGGAAGACCAGATAGGGTGGGCTTAAAGACTTGGGGCATGCGGATTGGTCAGGAGAACCTCAGCCTCATGTGGACCATTCCCAGCTCAACAGAAGTGGCAGCTGTCTTCACAGGTGGCAACCTTTCTCAAGCTGGTACAGCCAAACACAGGGGAGCTTTCTCTAAGCTGTATTAAAGGCTATTGGGAGGCTTGCACTTATCTGGAACTTAGGCGATTTGTCCTGACCCTCCCTTCCTCCCCAACATTCCGCAACCTACAACAAAAATGATCAGTCCTTGGTAGCTGTGAAGCCTAACACTGTGACACTGATGAGTCAAATGTGAGAATGGTTACCCATGGTGGACAGTGTTTCATGAAATTCCCTGATTAAAACAAGCTTGGAAGCCGGAGTGGCATCCGCTTCCACAACAGCTTGCCTCTGGAAACCCTAAGAATCTGGCGAAAGGACGAAAATTATACAGGAGGTGTCCAGGACTTTCATTCATAGGGTCGCTATGAGTTGCCTGCGACTCAGCAGCACTTAACAACTTTGGTAGCAAATATGATTCACACAGTTTTGCATCTATCTTGACATTTGGTTAACATAAGTGCTCCACAGATATATTTTGAGGGAATAAGGAACTTGTTTAATGTATTTTTCAAGTACTAGCAGGGTCACTCTTGGTGGACAGGATTCACTGGAGCTTCCAGACTAAGACACACTTAGAAGCAAGACTGGCCACACATTTCTGAAATAACAAGCCTTCAAAAACTATTTATCTATGGATAATGCAAGAACACTGTTAGATATTGTGCTATAAAATAAGCCACTCAGGTTGGAGGGCACTCAAAATGCAACTGGATTCCTACTGCCCTTTAGAGTAGTGAGAGAAGACCTTCAACCTGAAACCCACAGCGTCCCTTTTCAGCAGGAAGTAGCTAAGAGAATACGCCATCCCCTTTTCCTTATGAATGGGGGTAAAGTCTCTCTTAGGGAGGAGTGATAGGGCATGGCAAGGGACACACTGACAAAGGAGATTAATCAGAACTGGCTTTGACAAGCACTGTGGCAATTGGACAATTAAAACAGACATGGCGGGGGAGAAGAACGAACTGGGAAGGAGGGTAGAGAAAACAGTGCAACAATGAATGAATGAATGAAAACCCAAAATCTCTGTAAATGTTCATTAAAACTAATAAAATTTAATAATAATTTTAAAAAATGCAACTGCAAAAGTGCTGCCTTCTCAAAGTAGTTGTTGGCCTTATATGCTGTTGAGTATGGCTCACTGCAACTCTATGAACAACAGATTTGAATCTTGTCCTATCTTGTATCATCCTCAAAACAGAGTCTGTCATAATGATGAGAACGGAATAAAGCTTTTAGCCAATGAAGGACCTTCATTTCCTGATATGGCTACAATCAAAAGGATGAGAAACAGCTGCAAACAATGTACAAATTATGAATCTAGGACACTGGAGTTGTGAGATATAAAATGGAATACGAAGGTGTTGATATCGTAGGCATTAGTGAGCTTGGCCATTTTTAATCAGACTACTACACCAGAAATTATAAATTGAAGAGGGATAATTTGGCATTCATCGTCAAAAAAGCATTTCTATTCGGGGGGGAGGGGGAGATCTATCCTGAATCACAGTGCTCTGAGTGATAGAACACTATCAATATACATACAAGTAAATCTTGTTAATATTATTTAAAAATATGCACCAACTATGAATGCTAAAGATGAAAAAATTGAGAATTTCTAACAACCTTTGCAATTTGAAACTCAGCAAACATGTGATCAAGATGCATTATAAATAAATTGTTGGAAACAAAGAAGACAGACTGGTAGCTGGAAAATATGGCCTTGATAGAAATGTGGCTGGAGCTAGAATGATAGAATTTTGTATAATCAAAGATCTATTCATTGCAATATAGAAGCTTTTTTTTTAAAAAAAAATAATGTGTTTAGAGGATAAAGTTCTATTTTTTTTATTTTATTTTATTTTTTTAATAATTTTAATGAACATTTACAGAGAATTTGGATTTCCATTCATTCATTGCTGCACTTCTCTT
>NW_006399850.1:637611-642524 GCF_000299155.1 Elephantulus edwardii | reverse complement strand
CCCTGCTTGCTGAAACTGAGGAGGACCTGAGGCACTTGCTGCAGAAGATCAAGGACTACAGCCTCCTATATGGACTGAAGCTCAATATCAAGAAAACAAAGATTCTCACCACTGAGCCAATTGGCAGCATCAGTATGGATGGTGAAGAGATTGAGATAGTTAACAGTTTTAGTTTATTTGGCTCCATAATCAACAGCAGCCAGGAAATCAAGAGACGAATTGCATTGGGAAAGTCAGCTGTGAGGGACCTCTCAAGAGTACTGAAGAGCAACGACGCCAGGCTGGAGACTAAGGTGTGCCCAATCTGGACTATAGTCTTCACAATTATGTGCTATGCATCAGAGAGTTGGACAGTGAATAGGGTTGATAGAAAGAGAATTGATGCCTTTGAGCTGTGGTGCTGGAGACAAGTGTTGAATGTACCATGGACTGCTAGGAGAACAAAAAGGTTTGTCCTGGAGAGTGTGAAGCCGAATGCTCCTTGGAGTCAAGGATTCTGAAGCTTCGTCTGTCATACTTTGGGCAAGATGCCAGGAGGGACTGGTCCTTGAAGAGGGACATCATATTTGGCAGAGTGGAGGTGCAGCGAAGGAGAGGAAGACCTTCGATGAGATGGATCGATTCTGTGACTGGAGCGGTGGGAATAAGTGCGTTTGAGATGGCTAGGTTGGCACAGGATAGAACAGCATTTAGAGCTCTTGTATATAGGGTCGCTATGAGTCACAAGTGACTCGATGGCACATAACAACAACAACAAGCAGCCAAAACTAGGGAATTCGAGTGGCTTAGTAGTAAGGAGTGCTACCAACTCAAAGATAAGAGGATCAAATAAACAATACTCTGCAGGAGAAAAAATGGGCAGTCTCCTCCTGTTGTGATTTATTTCCTCTGAAAACTCATTTATTACCTCTGGGGGGGAAAAACCCCCACACCTGAAGAGTCAGCCACAGGTCAGTTCCAACTCAATGGTACACAACAATAACAACAAACCAAAACTACTGCCATCGAGTCAACTATAACTCATGGCAACGCTAAACTGGGTCTTGAGGTTGTAAATGGGTGATTGCTTTGTGTTTATCCTGCCGGTAGGTTCAAACTGCTGACTTTTTCAGTTAGCAGCCCAACAGTAAACCTACTATGCCACCAGGGCTCCCTTTATAACCATTGCAGTGAAATAATAAGCAAAAGAAGAGGAAAACAAAAGCCTACAGATGTGTATAACGTCAGACATTGTCCAAACATTAAGCAACACATTTCCTAAATGTAAACTGGTGTATGCATCATAATTGTTTTGATCACCCGAAATTCATAAACACAGTCTCCATATTTTATCTATTATCACAACTCTGACTTGAACAAAAGAGACAAACTCTTCAGCTTAATATTAACAATACTTCACCAAATAATTTGTGCTAGAAGAGAGTAATTTTTTGATGTGACACTATCGCCATCTGCTGGCTGTGTTGTTTAAGTATCATTCAATCAGTCTCAGAGTGGAAACTGACACACAGCTAATTTATCACTAGGTTTCCAAGGAATGCAAAAAGCACGGAGAATGTCCATCTTTCTCCCATGAAGCTATTGATGGATTTAAGGCATGGCCACTGAGGCATGGCCTTTCAGTAGGCAGCACAGTTCCAATAGAGTATATCACCAGAGTTTCCCGTCTAAGTACAGTAAAATAAAATAAAAACTCAAGAGTAAATAAATGTTAAAAATAGCAAAGTTGAAAATTAACCTCATATAGCTTAAGTATTCTTCCAAAATTATTCCATAAAAGAGATGCCTGTCATAATAAAAAAGAAACCAATCCACTGCCATAGACTGATGTCATCTGAATCATGACAAACCATGCTTTACTGAGAACTGCTCCATATTTTCTTGGCTACAAGGGAGTTCTGGTAGCCTAGTGGCAAGAAGCTGAGTTACAATCCCGAAGGCACGAGGTTTGAGTCCACTAGCTACTCTGTGGGAGCAGGATGGGCAATCTCTTCCCGTGCGATTAACTGCCTCTGACAACTTGCTGGAGGGTCAGCTATAGGTCGGTACACAACGACAATCTTAGAAGTAGATCACAAGGCCTTTCTTCTTTGGTACTGTTGGGTATCAGCAACAGTAGTTGAGTGCAAACTTCCTGTGCCAACAACAGACATGTCATACATCAGGGTTCCTCAAAATCTCACACTTACAGAAAGTGGTTCTCAATTCTGGCTACACTTGACACAAAGGGGTTATACCTGGACTTCCTTAGTTGTGGACTTGTGCTTTGTTAATCTGTTAATCTGACTTGGGACTTCTGGACTAACCTGGACTTGCACTATGTGATATTCTTTGCCTCCCCCTACTCTCCAACCAACTTGAAGGCAATCAAAAACAACAATACTCTCCAAACTATTTCCCTAATGGACTCCACAACTGTGAGTAAAGTATGTTAGTCAAATTGCAATGAACATTAGACCCAATGATTCATAGAAACAGGTGGAGGAGCATGTGGGGTTCCATGTCTGCCAATGTAGCTATTTGTATGGTGCTATGGATATTATTGATGGGGATAGTTCCCCTTTATGAAGTGAGTAGAAGTCAGACTCAGCCACCCCATGTTATAGCTGTTCCTATTACAAATACTGAAGGCCATTCTAGAAATTTGTCAGCTTATTTATTATCCCAGTGCAGCATAATTTAAAGTGATGCATACAATATCATTTAATAAATATTTGTAAAAAATGATAATTTTTTAAAAAAACCCAATGCCAAAAAAAAAATCTTATGGAAAGGACACTGCCCTGACCCTGAATCTGGCCAAGGGCTCCACTTCTGATATCTTAACCTGAACTATCTCAATCACTCTTTGGTGTAGTCTTTCTTTTCTCATTCCCTTATACACCTCTCTTCTTCTACTTTACTTCAAGACCATGAACATCCTTCAAGCCCTCCTGTACAATGCTATCTGCCCCTAGTCCTTGCTTAGTCTAGGCCCCCTGGACAACTCTGAGAACTAGGCTATCAGAAACTATATTTTGCTCACTTACATGTTACTCCACTAAACAACAAAAACCCACCAAAATTCAAACTGGATCAACTCAACATTTTGTCTCTCTACTATTATTAAACTGTGTAGATGACAACAAACTGTGGCTGACTCTGAGAATAATAAGAACCCCAGAACACTTGGTTATGCTTATGCAAAACCTATACTTGGACTAGGAGGCAGCTGTCAGAACAGAGCAAGGAAACACAGCATAGTTCAAAATCAGGAAGGGTGTATGCCAGGGATGTCCTATCTCCATATCTTTTCAATTTATAAGCAGAACAGATCATGTGGGAGGCTGGGATCTATGAAGAGAAATGTGGCATCAGGATTGGAGGAAGATTCATCTACAATCTACGTTATGCTGATGCCACAACCTTGTTCATTGAAACTGAGAACCTGAAGCGCTTGCTGCAGAAGGTCAAGGACTTCAGCCTTCAATATGGATTGAAGCTCAACATCAAGAAAACAAAGATTCTCACCTCCGGGCTGATTGGCAGCATCATGATAGATGGGAAGAGACTGAGATTGTTAACAGCTTCAGTTTGCTTGGCTCCACAATCAACACTCTTGGTACCAGCAGCCAGCAAAACAAAAGACAAATAGCACTGGAAAAGTCTGCTGTCAGGGACCGCTCAAGAGTATTGAAGAGCAGCAATGTCAGTCTGAAGACTAAGATACGCCTGATTGAGGCCATAGTCTTTGCAGTCACTTGCTATGTGTCAGAAAGTTGGACAATGACTAGGGATGATAGAATGAAAATTGATGCCTTTGAGCTGTGGTGATGGAGAAGAGTATTAAATATATCATAGACTACTAGGAGAACAAACAGGTTCACCTAGAGAGGGTTAATTGCATGGAAGGGGAGGAGACAGCCCCTCTTTCTCCCTCAGAGCAACTGGTGGATTTGAACCATGTGTTTTCAGGGTTGGAGTGTTTTCTTACCACTAGGCCATCAGATCTCCCTATGCTTCTCATTTTACAATAGCATGTGCCATTTCCTCCAATCTTGTCTCCCACTACCTATATATCTGCCTACTGCCATATTCATTCTCAATGAGATGGACTGACAAGTATCTGCAGCAATGGGATCAGGTAGGTGAGAGATGATGCGGAGGTGATGAGGAGGATGGAAAGGTTCAGGTCCGTTGTTCAGAGGGTTGCTTATCTGTCATACTCAACTCAATGGTTCCTAAAATGAACATGTTCATCCTCACTTTCTTCTCTATAGATAGATCTTTCTCATTTCTAACCTCCCTATCTGTGCTTTTTTTTGGGAGGTTCTCACATTCTCTTGAAACTTGGTCATCTACAATCCTTTCTCTCTCCTATTGATTCTATTTTTAGTCTATTTATTAAAAATTTTTATCTCTCCGCCAATCTTACTTTTCTTATCCCTTATTTGAACCTATGAAAATGCAGCTTTCTCTCCCATCTCCCCAGAGTCTCCTCCCATGACCCATACTATTCTCTAGCCAACATTTTTCTCATACTTTCTTCTTACTTTTACCTAAATTTCTCATAAGAATTTATACGCAATGTATGTTCACTCAGCTGCTATATCTTTTCTCACACTGCCCACTAGTATTCAACTGAAATTGCTCTTCCTAAAGTCACTAATGTCTTCTTAATTGCCAAACCAGATGGATACTTCTCAGAAATTAATTAGAGCCAAAACACTTTAAGCTAAGAGCCTGGAATGTCTTGTGCTAAAAAAGCAGGGCTCCAAAACTGCTTAGAAGTCTTCATTCAAAAAGGAATAGGAGCAGGCATGCAGGAGTTCCTACTAGTCAGATTAGAACCAAAGCATCAATATTGGTAATATAAGCACACTGAATAAAATGTTTGTAATAGAAGCACAATGAATAAAATTAATGAATTTATA
>NW_006399850.1:624510-626349 GCF_000299155.1 Elephantulus edwardii | reverse complement strand
TGGTTTGTTGATGGGCACCTGGGTTGTTTCCAACTCCTTACTATTGTGAACAGAGCTGCGATAAACATGGGTGTGCAAAGTTCTACCTTTTGTGGGAATACTGGTAAAATCTCCAGACAAAAGGTTTGGGCCAATCATGTGATCGCAAAAATTGGTGCTGGATGGATGTCACATTATCTAATGTTTTTTTTTTTAAATTAGCAGTGGGATAAAGGTGGGAGATGTCACACCACACAACATTAAACAGTTGAAAGGATTAAACCAGGTCATCTTTCCAATCAGTTACAATGACAAGTTCTACAAGAATGTGCTGGAGGTTGGCGAGCTAGTAAAATTTGCCTATTTCAATAATGTTGCAGTAGGCAGATCATTCACAGAATCAAAAGAGACTTTACATCATGATGCTAGGATATCTGGCACCTTAACAAATGGTAGGAATGGAAAGTAAATGTTCAATCACGTCTTAAGCATTTGTGAAAAGAATGACATTTTTGACATTTATCTACATGTGCAGATCAGCAATGAGTCAGCAATTGACTTCTACAGGACTGACTTTGAGATCACTGAAACAAAAAAGAATTATTATTAAGAGGATAGAGCCTGCAGATGCTCATGTACTGCAGAAAATCTCTAAATCCCTTCTGGCCAGAATGTAGATGTGCAAAAGAACGGAACATATTAAAAATGAACTTTTTTGCACTTGCTTGTCACCAAATAAAATAGAGGCCCATTGATTCCTCTCCCCCTTTCCTTCTTTATTTTTTTAAAAGTGATTAGAAAGATGATGCACAACTTTTCCTGAAAGATGACCAACAGTATTTTATCCCTTCAATTAAATCTTAGCAAGTGGCATAAAGTATTCAAGATTAACAACATAAATGACCTAAGACATTCACCTTCGATACCAAGAAAACAAAATTTTGTAAAGTTATCCTAAGCTTCCTTGACTAGAAAAGTTGGGAGAACCTAGAATGTCTTCATGGGGCTTACTGGACAGTTGTCCAGAAGGAAGTAAAGAAAGAATAGCATCTTTTTCTTTTCAGTTTAAGTGCAGTTTTGCCAAGACATGTGAGGCACATGATCAATAGATAAAATGAGAGTGTAAGCCAATCATTCTAAGAATTTCTAAAGCACAGCACTCTTCTAAAGGTTGATTTAAAAAATGACCAGGCTGCTTGATTGTTTTCTAAGGTACAAAGTAAGATAAATGTATTAGAAAGTTACATCTTCAAAAGGATTGATGTTCCTCCTTGAAAAGAACTATGAAAGAGAGGCTTTGCTGCTTGTTTTTATAAAGTTTAGAATTGAGTCATTCTCACTCATATGTACATATTGGTCAGGTTGTTTTTGCTATAACAGCAGTTTCAGTAAAGCCTTTACAGTTTTCAAAGCTTAAAATATTTACTATTTGGCTTTTTACCGGAAAAAAATTAAATATATACTGAAACCTGCTCTAGCCAAGTAATTTGAAAATGAAGTAAAACATTTTTAGACTCACCTCAGGTGTTGTCTTTCTGTATTGGTCACCACCATCTATTACATTTCTCATTATATTTTCCTTGAGAAATCCATACTCTTCTGCACTCAGGTATATAGACTCCATGGTTCTTCCACAGCCCAAACATTGACCACTGTAATTGCAATTGTTTATATTACATAATGTCCTAGAAAGAAACTTTTTTAAAAAAAATATGAAAACTGAAAAGCAAAAATACTGAAATATTTGTCATCATGTCACAGATTATTTTTCTTTTGTTTTTTTTGTAAACTATAATAGTACACTGTTAAAAGAACAAACAGGTTCATCCTGTAGAGGGTGAAACCGGGCTGCTCCTTGGA
>NW_006399850.1:622462-623633 GCF_000299155.1 Elephantulus edwardii | reverse complement strand
AGGCTCTGAAAATCTGCTGGATGGTCAGCGATGAGTCAGGATCTAATGTTAACAGCACTTAACAATTATCTTCTGGTAGCATAGTATGCAGCATTTTGTGCTACTAACCAAAACGTCATCTGTCTCCAGCAGTTCAAATCCACCAGAAGCTCCACAAGAGAAAAATGGACAGTCCCTAACCTTTGAAATTCACAACTTAGAATCCCAACAGGTCACAATAAATTGGAACTGACTTGATGGCAGTGAGTTTGAGTTTCATGTTGTTGTTAGGCGTCGTAAAGTTTATCGCAACTCACAGCAACCCCATGAGACTAAGAACTGCCCTATAAAGAGTACAGCCTAGAAAACTCTGTGGGGCAGTTCTTTCCCATACAGTCTCTTGGTAACTATGAAAGACAATCTTTCATTAGCAGCAAGTACTTAAGCATTGCTCTACCAGGGCTGCATCATATCTTTAGGTGTTCTTAACTTTCTTTTCTTTTTAAAGTAATAGGAGCAAAGGCTACTAAACCCAACTTAAACAAGTTAAAAACAAATGTAAAATTGACTTTTACCTTTTCTGGATTGTAGTGAACTGTCCTTTCCACTGTTCTCCAGGAACACTACAAAAAAAGATGAAAAATCAAATCATCACAAGAGTAAATTCCTAGACTTAACATTGTGAAAATAACAATATGATCAAAAGTGATAAGCAGATAAATGTAATACAGTATTAATCCAGACCTCATTGTCATTCTTCAGAGATGGAGAAAAGTAGTCACTGACATTATAAGGAAAGGAAAGAGACCTCAGATAAGCAAAGCACAATTGAAATAGAAAAACAAAGTAGGAAGTTTTGCATTTCCTGATCTCAAAAGCTACCACATGTTCACAGAAATCAAAACTGCCTGACAGATCAACTGGTACACAAACCAATGGAAGAGAATAGAGAACCCAAGAATAAATCAACCCCCTGTGAACAACAAATTTTTTTACAAAGAGATAAAATTTATTAAGTGGGGGGAAAGACAGCCTTGTTACCAAATAGTGTTGGTAAAATGGGGTATTTGTTTATGGAAAATAGAAACAAGGTTCATATCTCTTTTATAGTCGGAGATAGATTGAACATGCAATCAGGATGCACTGATAATAATGGGTGACTGGAACGCAAGAGTTGGGAACAGAGAAGAAG
>NW_006399850.1:619175-619806 GCF_000299155.1 Elephantulus edwardii | reverse complement strand
TGCTGGCAAGATTGCAGAGAAACTAGAAACCCTATTCACTGATGGTGGGAGTGTAAAATGGTGGAAAGCTGTATGGCGCTTTCTTAAAAAGATGGAATTAGAAATACTATTTGACCCAGCAATTCCACTACTGGGAATATACCCTACAGAAACCATAACCATGACCTAAGCAGATATATATGCACACCCATGTTTATTGAGGCTTTACAATAGCAAAGAGTTGGAGACAACCTAAGTGCCCATCAACAAATGGATGGATAGAGAAGCTGTGGTATATTCACACAATGGAATACTGTGCTGCGTTGAAAAACAAAGAACCCATGAAATATACAAAATGGATGACACTGGAGGGTACTATGCTGAGTGAAATATCTCAGTCACAAAAGGACAAATATTGCATAGGGCTACTGTTGTAAAAGGGGACTGATTGAGGTTGAGGGGAGACCGAGAGAGAGGGAAAAAATAATGTATACTGCACTGAAACAGATGAGGGAGAGAACTGTTTAAAAGCAATATGTGATTAGGTATTATTATCATGACAGGAGTCCAGAATGAAGGCTGCATAGTGGAGTGGCCCTGGGGGGAGGGGTTGTGTAACAATGAAAGAATTTTTCTTTTACTTTTCAAAGAG
>NW_006399850.1:584561-600552 GCF_000299155.1 Elephantulus edwardii | reverse complement strand
AAAATGAATGAATAGAAATCCAAAGTCTCGTAAATGTTCATTAAAATTAATAGTAATTTAAAAAAAAAAAAAGAAAATGCCATCAACAGAGGATAAACTAAATGACTGGGACCTCCTGAAAGTTAAATCCCTAAGTGCATCAGAAGATTTCTCTAGAAGAGTAAAAAGAGAACCTACAGACTAGGGGGTGGGAAATAATCAGCAATGACAAATCTGACAAGAGACTCATCTCTAAAATTTATAGAAAACGTCAAAACCTCAACAAGAGAAAGTCAGACAATCTAGTTACAAAACTCATTGACTTATATGCTAATAAAAGATGCATTTTATTGTCTGTTTTACCCTTCAAAATGGACAAAATATTTGAAAGGACATTGCATAAAGCAAGACCTATATAAATGGCCAATAAGCATAGGGAAAAGTGTAAATAAAGGGCCAAGGACATGAAAAGACATTTCACTAAAGAAGACATTGAAATGGTCAACAAACATGAAGAAATGATCATTGGCTATTAGAAGGATGCAAATCAAAATGAGCTATATCATCTAATCCCAGGAACAAATAGCATAATTCAATGAAACAGTAAACAACAAATACTAGAGAGGATATGGAGAGACTGGAATTCTCATACACTGCTGGTAAGAATATAAAATGGAGTAATTATTAAGAAAAGAAGTTTGCCACTCCTTTAGAAAGTTATGAATAGATATATCATTTGATCCAGCAAACCCACTACTGGGGATATACACCCCTACAAAATAAGAGCTGTGACCACACAGATATATGCACATGTCGGACAATGACTAGGGATGATACAAGGAGAATTGATGCCTTTGAGCTGTGGTGCTAGAGAAGAGTATTGAATGTACCATGGACTGCTAAGAAAATGAACAGGTTTGTCCTGGGGAGGGTGAAGCAGGGCTGCTCCTTGGAGGCAAGGATTCTGAAGCTTCATCTGACATACTCTGGGCATGTTGCAAGGAGGGATCAGTCCTTGGAGAAGGATGTCATGCTTGGGAGGGTGGAGGGACAGCGCAGGAGAGGAAGACCCTCAATGAGATGGATTGGTTCAGTGACTGGGGTAATGAGGGTAGATGTGTTGGAGATGGTGAGATTGGCACAGGATAGGGCAGAGTTTAGGGCTGTTGTACATAGGGTGGCTATGTATGAGTCACAGACGACTCAACGGCACATAACAACAACAACATACTCACTGCAGCATTATATATAATAGTAAATAGACGAATACAAAGCAAGTGTCCATCATACCATGGATGGCTAAAGAAACTAGGTACATTCACAGCATGCAGTACTATGGTAAGAAAAAATGATGCTAAGTAACAATAAATCAATTACAAAGAGATAATTATTGCTCAAAATCACTAAAGAAAGTTTTACATACAGAATCTTCTTGGATGGTTACCAGAAGTGGAAAGAGAGGCAAAAGGTAGTAAAAATTAAGAAATAAATAAGCTGGGTAAGGAGAAAGGCAATATACAATGAGCATGAAATCAGACATTGGTTAGTTGTATTTATACATGATTAAATGAAAAGCCAAAATGATTTAAAAATATTTCTTACAAATAAAAAATTAAAGTCCTACTGAACCAAAAGATATTCAGCATACTTAGAAACTTTGTAAGCAAGAAGTCAAGAAAACTTTAGAAAAGTAGTTGTTACAAGGTAATGAGAGGAAAGAATGACAACCTACTCTGAATCTCCTTCTCTTCAGTTTCGCATCATCCTCTCAATTTTCTTTAATTACAAATCTATCTCACTGGTACTCCATAAACTGCTCGAGATCATTCTAACTCAGAATAATTTTTCTTCTCTTATAATCTAATAGACCACTGTTACTTAACTGCCAAGTATTGTACTCCCAGTTAAATTGTGAATGACATCATAACAGCTCTTGTATTATAAAAATCTCGATTCCTCACCTAGCTGGAAGGAATCCTGGTAGTATAGAGATAACATACCCACCCAGTTGCTAACCACAAGGTCAGAGATTTGAACACACCAATTCTGCAGCAGGAGAATGATGGGCCTTCTCCTCCTTCCTGTAAAGATTTACAGTCATAGAATCCCAATGAAGGGTCACTGGGAGTTGGAATAGCTTCTGGTTGGAATCAATTTTATGACAGTGGATTATGGAACTCTTAGCTGAAGGCATTAAAAAACCACATATTTATTTGCTCATCAAGTCATCTCTACTCTTTTTCTTTATATACATACACACATAACCACCAAATCCTAATGGTTTTACACCAGTTAATTCAGGAACTTAGTATCGCTCAATCAAATCTACAATTGCTTTCACAGATCTGCCTATTTCTAATCTTTATCCCTTTCCAATCTACTATTCTCAGTGCTTTGGCAGTGACCTTTCTAAAAGGCCATTTCATAATAAGCACACTTTACTCATTGCCATTCAAAGATTTTCATAATCTAGATCTTCCTCTTCCTATTAGTTTTAAGAAAAGTGCTAAATGATTGATTATCCAGTTCCAAAAGACAACTGTCATTTAAACTTCAAAGCTCTATTACCATGATTATGTAGTAGAAAAACCAGAGGGGAGAAAAAATACAATTTTAAGAAAGTAACCTTAAGCAAATTAGTGATTAAATAAAAAGACTGGAACAATTAAAATAGAATGTAGCCAATAACAAGAACAAAAGAAATGGATAAGTAAAGAAGATGGCTCTGGAGAGAGAGTGATCAAATTATGAAAATATCAAAAGGAACTAAAAATATTATTTTCCATTGTAATATTTGCATAATAGACTTGATCAATAGACTGTTGTCCACTATAATTATCTGAATTTAAATAGAAAGATTAAACCGAGTAAATATCAGCACATTGTAACAGTTAACCAGGAGCTTTGACGGCATAGTCTAAAGTGTGTTGTGCGGCTAAGCAAAATTCACTTGTCTCCATTAGTTCAAATCCACCAGTAAGAGAAAGTTGGGCAGTCTCCTCCCATAAAGGTTTGTAGCCATGGAAATACAATGGTGGGTCACTCTAAGCTAGAATCAGCTCACTGGAAATGAGTTTGTGGTTTTAGATTTCAGAGTAATTTCTGAAAATGTTAATATGAGTCAGACATAGCTCCAGCCAAGTGCTTTTCCCCCTATGAACAGGTATTAACAGGTATCAACACCATACTAGATCAAAACTGCATGATCCTTCTAAAAGTAAGAAATATGGAAAAACTACAAGTGCTCTAAAATTTCCCTTTTATGTGATAAGAGACTAGCATAGCATGTTATACCCTGCAATCCCAGAGGTACAAGGTTTGAAACCACCAGATGTTCTGCTGGAGAAGCAGGGGCAATCTCCTCCTGTACCAGTCAGATCCGATTTGACAATACACAACAAACAAAAAAGAATAAAATTTTTTAAAAGATTAAAAAGTATAAAGGTAAAGGAATTAACAGTATACATGAAAAAAAAAAACAAAAAAAAATAGTTACCTCTCAAACCATGTTTTTATACTACGTGCAAATGACTCCCCAGGATATAGTTGATTATTTCTTAGATATAAAAGAATCTCTAGTAGTCTGTTTGCATATTGATCATCCTTTATATCTTTTCCAAAATCAAAGAAGGCTTCTAAAGTTTCCAACATAGGATTAAGATTATGACCTAGTAATTCCTGATACAGGTTCCAAGCTGTGTTTGTGTCTTGATGATGGAGGGCTCCTTGGATACAGTCATCATAGTTCCTTTTTGAAGGGATCATGACTTTTTTTATTTCTTCTAACAGCAGGAAGGCCTCTCTCCATCTGTCTGAATGCATTAATCCCCGGATGAGAAGAGTGTAACCCTCTGTTTCCAACCTTTTGTACCTGACTTTCATGATTTCATAAACATCAATAATTTCTGAAGTCTGCTTATAAAAGACACAGAGATACAGGTATTTGACCAGTAAATCATAGCTTACAATACCATTGTTCTTTGCAGCTACCCATGCCAGTAGAGATTTAGCCACATCTAGTGAGCTCTTACTGTAAATTAACTGTGAGCTGATCCAACTTTCAAAACTGGTCTTTCTTTTGAAATTTTCCTTAAGTTTATCCCATTCCTCTGATGTCAAAGGTTTTGTTGGGAGTTGAATTGTGTCATTCAGAGGTGGTGAGATGACAGACTCTTTACTCTGAGGATTCATCTGTGCTCTTTTCTTAGCTGCTCCAGCTGCAAAAAAATGAGGAGAATCAGAAGAAACTTGCTTATTTCTTCTTTTATCTTCTTTCCTGAGATACCGGGTGCTGGTAGCCTGCAGATTAATTGTTTTGGTATTTTGCAAAAAAAGTGTTGCAAGAGAAAACCACCTTGGTTGGTTTCTGATGCCAGAGGAGTCCACTAGAAAGAGGTAAGAGCATCCTGGGCCAAACCCAAGGTATAGATTGTTCTTCCAAAGCTTAGGAAAGCTTCGAAACCCATACAAATAGAAAGTCATTATGTAGTGAAATCAGCACTGGAAAGTGAGAAAGACGGTTCAAAATTTTATCACCAAATAATGGTCTCGAAAGAAGACGACGTAACTTTCCAAAAGTCTCAGTTTCTTTAAAGACAAATCAAGATCAGAAGATATCTTGGTGGTAGGGCACAAAAGTCCTACGCTCCAAATTATAATCTTCTGGCGCTTGTTATGCTTCTATCTGTAAATCTGAGGGAAAAGAAGCAAGAAACGCCTACCCATTTCGACTCACGTGGAACACATGTCATTAAATGAGGCAGGATCCCAAGAACGCCTGAAAAAGAGGCGTAAAGCCGAAGTTCGCGACCTCGAGTTCCTAAATCCAGGGCCAGTTGCAGCACAGACGGAGGCCGAAGTCTGCAGAGTCCTTGCCAAGCACAGCAGCCTTCACCAGACAGCAAGATTGGTCGGACGAGGGTAAAGAATAGGGTTACACAAGTCAACTACTCAAGTAAGACGGTAGGTCCACGAATGGCACAACGTTGACAGCATATCGGTGCATCAGAAGAGAAATTCACTTCAATCTACAACTCAACACCACGCTTACACTCAAGACAGATATAAACGCGGTTGAAACAACAACGCCCACAATGCACTGCGCTGGCCCCAGGGCCTCACTAATCTGTGCGCCGGTTTCCGCTAGGCCTGGAGCCGAGAAAAAAAGGCTATTTTGAGGTCGCAGAAGGCGGATGCTCAAAACGTATAAAAAAAATCGAGGGAACCCTTAGAGCCTCTAGATAGCCACAATGAGCAGTGGAAAGAAACTGTCAAGGGGAAAAAGAAATCCCTCCCTAGAACTGGAAAATGCAGTGGCCTCCTAAGTCACGTGGCATAAAGGCGGCAGATAACCAAGTTGAAAAACTAAAAGCGGGTTTTCCTTATCCTGGGATTTTAAAATAGAGATAGGTTAGCTTGGGGACTTTCTTAAAGAGAACTATTTTCCATTTCTGTTCACACTTGCTTTTCACTCTTGGCATAATCGCCGTTTTCAACGCTACTGCTAACAATCTTTTTTTTGTCATTTGAACCCTGACTTCCGCCCTTGTTAAAGATGGCGGGTTGAGCGACTTTCCCAACACCCGGGTTCCTGGAAGTATCTGACGTCTGAGCTGGACGGGGTGGATCAGTTAGTAAAACAGCAAATACAGAAGCTGCTGCGCGGGAGGCAGCCATGGACTGGAAAGAAGTTCTTCGCCGACGGATAGCGACGCCCGACTCCGGTCCAAACAGTGAGTTTGGGAGGTGCTGCCTCCTGGGACAGCCCGGCCCTAAACTTAAAGGTGGGGGTAAATAATAGGTAGGAGGAGCCACTGGGATCTGCACTTGGCTTCTAAGCATCCGCTCTCTCTTGACAAAAGAGGGGTGGATTTAGGGAACCTGCGAGGTTTAGCTCTTAACTTCCATAGGAAAGAAATGAACTACTCTAAGGTTTTGACTTAGACTTGTGAGAATTAACAGTGAACCCTGGCTTCAACATTTAGACCCCATTTAGGACTTTTAAGCTATTGATGTTACCGCCGTTTTACTTGTTACTGTCACGCTTTTCAAATGTGCTTCTTTCTTTCCTTAATCCATCTTCTATTTTATAATCCATTTTGCCTTTTCCCTCTCCTTTATACTTAACCAACCTGGTAAAATCCGTCTTTCATGTTATTTCCCTTCACTCAGGCCAGCAGAGAGTGACTGGAAAAAAGCAGAACCGTGGTAGTTGTCTCCCTTTTGATTCGTATCCACAAATTTAAACCAAGTCTGTACTCCTTCCACCATGCTTCCCTATACATTAACTCTCCTACACGAGAAGGTATTTGTTCCCATTCTCAGAAAGACGATCCAACAGAATATGGAAACTGTCAAATAATATCATTAATACCATATGCAAGCAAGATCTTGTTGAAGATAATTAAAAACGGCTAGAAGAGAACTGCCAGAAATCCAAGCTATATTCAGAAGAGGCTGTAGCACCAGGAATATCATTGTTAATGTCAGTTGGATCTTGGTTGAAAGCAGAGAATACCAAAAAGATTGTCTATTTTATAGATTAAGCAAAAGTATTTAAATTTATGGATCACAATATATTGTGGCTAACATTGGGAAGAATGAGAACCCCAGAATACTTTACTGTGCTCATGTGAAACCTGGACTTAGATCAAGAAGCTGTTGTCCTAACAGAGCAAGGGAACACTGCATAGTTTAAAATTATGAAAGATGTGAGTCAAGGCAGTGTCCTTTCTCCATACCTATTAAATCCATATGCTGAAAAAATCAATCAAGAAGCTATGAAAAAAAAATGTGGCATCAGAATCAGAGGAAGACTCATCAGCAACCTGGATATGCAGATGACATAACCTGGTTTGCTGAAAGTGAGGAGGACTTGAAGTGCTGCTTTCTGTAGATCAAAAACTACAGCCTTAAGGGAGCTCTGGTGGCCTAGTGGCAAGGCACTGCACTGCAATCCAAGAGGTATGCGGTTCAAATCCACCAGATGCTTTGCTGGAAAAGGAGGGGGCAATCTCCTCCTGTACCAGTCAGATCTGATTTGACGGTACACGTAAAAATAATACAATAAAAAACAAACTACAGCCTTGAATATGGATTATATGTTAAAAAAAAAAAAAAGAAAGAAAATCCTCTGGACCAATAGGCAACACCATGTTAGATGGAGAAAAGATTGAAATTGTTAACGATTTCTTAGTTGGATTGACAGTCAGCAGTTTTGGAACCAGCTGTCAGGAAATCAAAACATTTATTCCACTGGGGAAATCTATTGGCAGAGTCCTTTCCACAGTGCTTAAGAACAAGGACATCAGTTTAAAAACTAAGGCATGCCTAATCCCTGTCATGTCTTTTCAGTTACTTACTATGCAAATTAAAGTTGAACAGTTCCTAAGGATGACAAAAGAAGAATTGATGCCTTTGGGTAGGCGTTAGAGAAGATTACTGAATATCTAATTGAATACCAAAAGAACAAACAAGTATATCCTAAAGAAAGTATGACCAGGATGCTCCTTGGAGGCAAAGATGGTGAAGCTTTGTCTCACATACTTTGGGAACGTTATTAAAAGAGTTATCTGTAGAGAATGACATCATGCTTAGAACAGTAGAGAGGGACAGTGTAGGAGAGGAGGACCCTTAAGTTGGATTAACACAGTGATGGTAACAAGGGTCTCAAGTGTATGGTGAGGATGGCACAGGAAACAGCCAGGTTCAGATCTGTTAATTCATAGGGTTGCTGGGTCACAGTTGAGTCAACTGCACATAACATAACAAAGTTAAAACAATTTTCCCCACTTCTCCTTAAACCTCCAAAATGTCCTTCCCACTCCACCTTACTTTCAGATGATAAACATTGTGAAAAGAGAAACAGAGAACCTTACCTGCACCTGTACCTGTAGCATTTTTATCTGCCTCTGAGTAGATAGCATAACTCTGCCTCAAATGTCAAATAAGCTTCCAGTGCTCCTTTTTGAAATGATCCCTCCGCTGCAACACTAGCATTCTCATTGTTCTGTTCACTGACTTCACTCTTGCATTATCCTTTCTGTATCATCAGATTTTCCTTCTCTTCTGAATCATTTTCATCAGCAGTGACAACATGTACCTATATTTCTATAACTTAACTTTTTTTAATGGCGATTTTATTATAAGTTTATAAAGAACTTGGATTTCCATTCATTCATTGTTGCACCATTTTCTCCCTGCCCTCCTTCCACCCCCCACCCCAGGTTGCTTTTTTCTTTAGAAAAAAGTTCTTTCATTGTTACACAATTTCCACCCCCCACCAGACCACTTTACTATGCAGCTCCTATCCTGGACTCTTGTCATACCAATAATACTTAATCTTATATTCCTTTTATACAGTTCTCTCCCTCATCTGTTTCTGCCATGTACATTATTTATCCTAACTTTGCTTAGTTTCCTCCTAACCCCTCTGTCAGTCCTGGTATTTTGGTTTTGTCTTTTCTATTATTATTAATTTTAATGAAAGTTTACAGAGACTTTGGATTTCCATTCATTCATTGTTGTACACTTTCCTTCCTGCCCACCCCTCCCCCTCAGTTCACGTTTTTCTTTGAAAAGTAAAAAAACTTCTTTCATTGTTATACAAGCTGCTTCCCCCACCCCACCCCCTGCCAAAATCGACTCTACTATGCATCTTTCATTCTGGATTCTTGTCATGATAATAATATCTAATCATATATCCCATTAAACAGTTCTCTCCCTCATTTATTTCAATGCCGTATACATTATTTATCCCTCCTTTTCTTAGTTTCCCCCCACCCCCCCAACCCCGATGTCAGTCTGTTTTACAACAGTGGCATTATGCAGCATTTGTCCTTTTGTGACTGAGATCTTTCACTCAGCATCACATCCTCCAGGGTCATCCATTTTGTATAATAATTCATGAGTTCCTTGTTTTTCAGCGCAGCATAGTAGTCCATTGTTGGAACACACCACAGCTTCTCTAGCCATTCGTTTGTTGATGGGAACTTGGGTTGTTTCCAACTCTTTACTATTATGAACAAAGCAGCAATAAACATGGGTGTGCATATATCTGCTTGGGTGGCAGTTCTGGTTTCTTTAGGGTATATTTCCAGTAGTGGAATTGCTGGGTCAAATGGTATTTCTATTTCCAACTTTTTGAGGAAGTGCCATACTGCCTTCCAGAATAGCTGCACCACCAACAGTGAATAAGGGTTCCAGTTTCTGCACAACCTCGCCAGCATTTGTTGTTTGCTGCTCTGTTGAATTTTCCTATTCTTACTGATATCTTAGAGTTGTTTTGATTTGCATCTCTCTTAGAGCTCGGAATTTTTAACACTTCTTCATGTGTTTATGCCATCTGAATGTCTTCTTTGGTGAAGTGTCTGTTCATATCCTGTGCCCATTTTTCAGTTGGGTTATTTATCTTGTTGTGGTGCTCAAGTATTCTATAAATTCTAGATATAAGCCCCTTATCAGACATGTCATTACCAAATTTTTTTTTCCCAGTCTGTGGCTTCCCTTTTTACCCTGTTGGAGAAGTGTTTGGATATGCATAGCGATTTGATTCTTAGACGGTCCTATTCATCTATTCCATCCTTTCCTGGTTTGTAGGTTTTTCAGGATGCTTGGAAGGTTTTTTATATTGTGGATTAGTGCTTCTAGTAGGATTCTTCCAAGCTTTTATCTAAAGAAGTTTATAGTCCTAGGTCCTAGATCCACTTTGAGTCGGGTTTTTTTCCCCCATGGTATGAGGTGTGGATCACCAAAATAGAATAATATAAAGGGAGCTCTGGTGGCCTGGTGGCAAGAAACTGCACTGCAGTCCCACAGGCACGCAATTCGAATCCACCAGATGCTCTGCTGGAGAAGGAGAGGCAATCTCTTCCTATACCAGTCAGATACGATTTGACAGTACACACACACAAAATAATAAAATAAAAATAAAAGTTTTTTAAAAAAATAGAAAACTATAGACCAATATCTCTCATGAACATAGATACAAAAATCCTGAATAAAATCCTGGCCAATAGAATCCAATGATACATGAAAAAAATAATTCACCACGACCAAGTAGAATTCATAACAGATATGCAAGGATGGGTCGACAGAAGAAAGACAATCAGTATAATTCATCACATTAACAAAGCAAAGAACAAGAAACACATGATCCTGTCGTTTGAAGCAGAAAAGGCCTTTAACAAAACCCAACACCCTTTCCGCACACCATTCACAAAAACTTAACTTTTTTTTAAAGGCTTTTGATGCCATAAGCTCCTCTAGCTTCTGACTTATTTCTCTGAACCCATTTTCAGAAACTTCAAAATAGTTGTCTATACTTCTGTCTTCTCCAAATCCTCCTCCTGTTCTCTTTTTAAACAGAGTTATTCTTCTGAATATTTATCTTAATGCCTTTGATATGGTAAATACTGTTCTGGGCCAGGCAGTGACAAAACACTCAAAAAATCCTCTCCTTTCATCTCATAAGGACAAATACTGCATAAGACCATTATTGTAAAAACAGAAGGATAATTAGTCAAATGTGTATGGAGGTCCAAGGGGGTTAGGGTAGAAGCAGAAGGGTGAGGGTGGCCAGGCGGGATATCACAGAGTTGAACAATTTGGTGAATGGAGGGAGGGGATAAAGGAAATGAGAAAGATCCCCGTGAACTTAGAAGGTGGACTAATAGCATATTTAAATCGTGGTTAATTTTAAAAAACACAATTACAAGAATGTATAAAACACAATGTGAATGAAAGAAAGTGTGAAACGTGTGAATTTTGTATGCAAACCAACTTAAACTTTTAAAAAATCACTTACCTTGTCAACTTATACTTCAGTCTGGGGAGAAACAATAATTAATAAATGATAAATATTGCATGGGGAGCCCTAGTGGCCTAGTGGCAAGAAGCTGTGTTGCAATCACAAAGGCATGTGGTTCAACTAGCTATTCTGAGGGAGAAAGATGGGTAATCTCTTCCTGTGTGATTTACAGCGTAAGAGAAATCCAGTGGAGAGTCAGCTATGAGTTGATTCTGACTTGAAACAATGCCTTAATTACGTACTGAAGAATCACTAATGTAGCATTGAATGTTGTTAGCTACTTACTGAAAGGCCACCAGTCCACAGGAACAAGATGGGTAATCTCCTCCCATAAATATTTACTGCCTCAGAAACCCAAAGGAGAGTTACTGGATTACTGTGAGCCAGAATCAACTCCACAGCAGTGGTTTGTTGGGGTGTTTTGGGTTTTTTTAGGTTTTTTGTTTGGGGAGGTTCGTGATTGTGGGTTTGTTGTTTTTTTTTAGTATGTTAAATAGCTACTACCCACTTAATAGGTGACTTGGTGGTAAAGAATTGCACTGCCAACCTAAAGGTACATGGTTCAAATCCACCAAGTGCTTCACAGGAGGAAGATGGACAGTCTCCTCCCATGCGATTTACTGCCTTGAAAACTCACTGAAAAGTCATCTATGGGTCAGTTCCAACTTGACAGGATACAACAACAAAAAGTACATGGTGACTTACAACAAGAAGTAAGGATCCATAGTGGCTTTTATCATCCTACTAACCAACAGATCTTGAGTTTGAATCCAGCAGCCCCTCCCCAGGAGATGGGCAGCAGTCTCTTCCCATGAAGATTTACAGCCTCATATTGGAATTAACTTGACAGCAGTGGATTTGAGTTTGGCTTAAGTATTTACTAGGAGTCCTAGTGGGTCATAACAAATGTGTGGATCATAACATGTCATGGCTAACATTGAGAAGAATCAGAATCCTAGAAAAATTAATTTTGCTCATGTGAAACCTACATAAACCAAGAAGCAGGCAGCCAGTAGGAGGTGGGCCCTGGACCTCCACCCCCATTATGTGGCTCTCCCTCAACTCTGCCTGCTTTCTGAGCAAGCAAGGTTTGGCTGCCAATGCCTCCGGCAATGGGCCCCTTACTGAGCTTCCACACTGGGTCATTTATGTTCAACCTGCTCCTCCAATGAAAGGCCAGCTTTGAAGGAAAGCCCAAAGGGAGAAGTTCGTGAGATGAGTGGTATTGCACTCACCGGAATGGAAGCTGGATTACAGGCATGGCAGCTCACAGCAGCAGAAATTGCAAGAAGAAAGGAAACAGAAAAATACTCTGAAACACAAAGGGACTTCACTACACAGCCCACTTCCAAGTCAATAAAAAGTAACTTGCCTATTCTCCCACAAAACAAACAAAAAAAAACAACAAACCCCAAACCACAACAAAATCCAACAACAAAAACACCCAAGAAGCTGTTGTCTGGACAGAGCAAAAGAACACTGCAGGTCAAGATTGTGTCCTTTTTCACTACCTGTTCAGTCTTGCTGAGCAAATCATTTGAGATTTCAAGCACTATATGAAGAAGAATGTGGTATCAAGATCAGAGAAAGATTCATCTACAACCTTCATCATGCAGAGGACTCAATGCAACCTTACTTGCAAGAAAGTGAGGAAGACTTGAAGCACTTGCTGCAGAAGATCAAAGACTATATAGCCTTCAATATGGGTCACAGCTCAATATCAAGAAAACAAAAATCCTCACCACTGGACCAATAGACAGCATAGTGAAGAATGCAGAAAAGACTGTTGTCAGTGATTTAATTTGACTCCATAATCAACACCTAGCAGTCAAGAAATCAAAAGGTGTATTGCATTGGAGAAACCTGTCAAAGTCTTCTCCAAAATGATGTCAGTTTATAGATGAAGGTGCACCTGATTCAAGCCATGATCTTTTCAGTTGCTTCTAAAAGTTGGACAATGAATAAAGACCAAAGAAGAAAAATGCCTTTGAATTGTAGTATTGGCCAAGAGTAATGAATTTACTATGGAATGCCAAAAGAACAAACGAATCTATCTCATAACAAGTACAGCCTGAACTTGAGTGGTCCCTAGCAACAAGGATGGTGAAACTTCATCTCATTTAATTTGGACATATCAGGAGGAACTGATCCTTGGAGAGAGATCCTATGCTGAGAAAGAGAGCAAGATCCTAAACAAGATGGATTGACACAGTGATTAGCATGATGGGTTTGGACAGAACGGAGAGTGTGAATATGGTGCAAGATATAGGGCATGGTTCAGATCTGTTGTTCATAGGATTGCTATGATTCCTCATCAGTTTGATGGCTCTAACAACAAAAACATCTAGGAGCCCTGGTGGTACACTGGGTAAATACTAGCTGTTAACTAAAAGGATGGCAGCTCAAACTAACTAGCCACTCACAAGAGAATGATGTGACAGTCTGCTTCTGCAAAGATTATAGTCTTTGAAACCCAATGAGTTTGTTCTGTTCTGTCATATTATTATCTGAGTTGGGATCAGCTCCACAGAAGTGGATTTAGGTTTGGATTTGAAGAGGTTTTTGTTTTTTTGTGTTTTTTTTTTTTTAGGGAAGTGGGTTCCAGCTACATAAAAGAAAAGGAAAATTATGACCTGGTATGATATTAGACTTTAAATTTAAGAAGTGGAAAAGTTAAAATCATGGTCTTGCCATGGAACTGAGTGACAAAAGTGAAATACAGGTGAAATCTTTTAGAATTGAAAGGGTCAAGGGCACCCAAAATGCTATTTACTTTTTCCTAAGCAAAGTCTTTGCATTAGATTGAAAAACAATAATTTGAAAAATATAGGCTGAAACTGTCAAGTCAGGGCTCTGCCTGTTTTGCCCCCTTTCTTGGCAGCATAGTCCATAGAAAGCTATGCTGCTGACCAAAGGTTGTGTGTCTCTGGATGTTCAAGTCCTCTAGTAGTTCGTCAAGAGAAAGATGGGGAATCTCCTATTGTGAGTTATAGTCTTGGAAACACAGTGGAGGATGACTCTGGGTCAGAACTGATTCAGTAGCATTGAGTTTGAGTGCTTTCCCCCATCCTCTAGCCCCAGAGCCTTGTACAGTACTCTTTGTACATAGTAGGTGCTCATTTTTGGTTGAACAAATGAGGAATACTCTAGAGGTTTATAGGAGAGGCTGTGATGTTTGAAAGAGAGAAGTTTTAGTGATATAAGAAAGGAAACATTTTGAGGAGTGGCTAAAGATGTACAGTGGAAGATATCATTCTTGGTATTTAAAAAAAATAATATAGGTATTTTATGTCAAAACATAATTTGAAAGACATTTTAACATAGTAACTTACTATAGTATTATCCAAGCAAAAGTATTATTTGTCTCTCAATCTGTTTTGTTACCAGAAAAAAAAAGTGAGCAAGAATTAAAAGATGAAGAAATGGATTTATTTACCAAATTCTATTCAGAATGGAAAGGAGGCAGAAGAAACACAAATGAATTCTATAAAACTATACCCCGGTTTTATTATAGGGTAAGTAGTATCTAAGTAAATATGTTGCAGACTTTATAATTTTAGAAGTGGGATCAGAATTTTATATTTTAAAAACAAACAAATTGAGTTATATTTTCAACTTCGTATTCTTCATTCTAGTTGATCTTAACATTATTATAAAATATTTTACTTAACAAAATCTTGAGTTTCAATATAAATTGATAGGAAAAACAGTTACTACATGCCTCTTTCCTTGAGCTTTTTTCCTTCCTAATTTTTCAAATGAATAGTAACATATATTCCATTTTACTATATTGCAAATTTCGTATTCTACTTAGGTATTCTTGGCTACTCTGTTAGACAAAAATGTAAAAAGTTTTTCTTAAGGCTAAATTGAAAAATAGATAAAGAATGGAAAGAGTTACAACTTCATTTTATATCTCCTTGTTCTAAAACTTTAAGGAAATTTTTGAAGGAATATTGTGTATAGAATTTGTGCTGATGAAAGATGGACAGTCTTCTCTTGTGCAGTGTACTGCTTCTGAAAACACACTGGAGGGTCAGCTATGAGTTGGTTCTGACTCAAGGCCGTGTGGGCATACATAAACTCATTTTTATACAGCTTGTTCTTGTTGCAGGGGAGGATATTACCCATCCATCTTGCATGGAGCAACAGGTTGTTGTGAACTGCATACCTTTGCATTGGCAGTATGATTCCTTAACACCAAAGCTCCCTGCAGTAGTCATGGCAAACCATGCAAGTTAGACTTCATGACATTCATTTAAAATCAGAGAATTGGAATTGACAATTACAATCACAGCATTTGTTCAAAGTTCAAATCTTTATAAGTGGTCCTGGGAGAAAAGCCTAACCATGGCTTAAACTTGGAGGTTCATCTGTAGCTAGGGTCCTCAGTTTTGTAGCATCAGCCTCCAATCTAACAAATCTCTTTGGAGAGTACCTGAGTTGAGAGTGTGATACTTTGACTCTACCATCACTCAGTGAGTGAACAGAAATGCAGAGTTTATATTCATTTCTTACCTTGGTTTCATATGATAAGAGCCAGTGTGATGTCAAAGATGAGTATGTCATGTCTTGTCTTTAGGGTTAGAGATTAGCTAAATGTATCTCTTTGTTTTGAAATTAGGGAGATTGTTCAGAGTTAGGTCTCAAGATTAGCTATATGCTTTATTTTCTTTTGTCACAGTGTATGGGAACAGTGCCAACTTACTTTTTTAAAAAAAAAGATTATTTTTATTTATTTATTTATTTTCCTTGTTGTATACTATCAAGTCAGTTCTGACTCGTACAGGAGGAGATTGCCCCTCCTTCTCCAGCGGAGCATTTGGTGGGGAACAGGGCCAATTTAAAGGTTGTTTACCACAATTTTCACCTACCTCCATTTTTCTGTGTTTAGAACTTTTTTACTTCTAAAACACATTATAAATAATTTGTGCATCTGTGGTTTAAGAATATTGTAGAAGCAGCCATGGAGAACATTATACTGAGTGAAACACAAAAGGGCAAATCCTGTGTAACACCATGGTTATAAAGCAAGTCTGACACGGGGAATTGGGAGAATAGGGTAAGAGTAGATAAGTAATGAACATTGCATTGGAACAGAAAGAACTATTTAAAAGGAATACATAGTTAGGCATTATATGTGAGACAACAGCCCAGGATAAGAGGTATATTGCAAAGAGAACAGGGAGGAGGTAATTGAGCAAA
>NW_006399850.1:575223-581311 GCF_000299155.1 Elephantulus edwardii | reverse complement strand
CCCACCCCTTGGATCCTTATACATGTTTTACTAGTTAGTAACTTTTCTATTTCTATGATAATGGTCCTATAAAATTTGTCCATATGGGACTGTGTTAGTTTACTTAGCATAATACTCTATAGTCCCTTATAAGTTAGGTAGTGATTTACAAAATTATTGCTTCTGCGTGCTGTGTAGAACTCCATCCTGTGAATGTACCATAATTTCTCAATCCATTTGATTGTGGTTGGACATTTGGGATGTTTCCATGTTCTCACAATACCTTCTTTTTTTTTTTTTTTTTTGCAATATCTTTTTGTCTTGTGAAGGTTTCATCAGAATACTGTTTTTTAGATATCTTTGTTTAATTCCAGGAATATAATTGAGAATTTTTTTTTAATTTTATTAATCCCACAAGATTCACTTGGCACCTTTTTAAGAGTGTTTGCTTTTCTGAATGAATAGAATCCCAAAATCTCTGTAGGTGTTCATTGAAATGAAAAATAAACAACCTAAATTTAAAAAAAAAAAAAGTGTTTGCCTTTCTTGTGTTAATGTGAATGGGATTTATATTTGTACTTTAACTCGCAATCCCATAAGACAATAAATATATATCTGGGGCGGGGGGGGGGGGGGAAAGATACCGAATTCTACCTCCATAAGGATTTACAGCCTTGAAAACCCCACTGGAAAGTTCTTTTCTTATAGGATCACTATGAATCAGGATCAGCTCAGTGGCCATGGGTTTGATTTGGGTTTGGGGTATATATATGAAAATCTTTGAACTTTCTAGGCAGACCAAAAAAACCAAATTCATGCCATGAGGTTGCTAGCCACTCTGCAGGACAGAGTAGAGCTGACCATGGGGTTTCCAAGGCTATTTGGAAGCAGATTTTCTCATCTTTTCTTCCTTGGAATAACTGGTAGATTCAAACCACTTACCTTTTCATTAACACTCAACTTCTTTAACCATCGTGCCACTATGTCTTCTTTAGAATTTGGTATACATTAAAATATTAGCTATTTTTATTATATTATCAAAGACTAGTAGGGAAAGAGATTCATCTTAAAATTAATGTTCTACTGTTAGACTATAATTTTGACAGAAATAACATATTCACAATATTTTAAAATTTCATTTTGCTACTTTTAATACCTTCATTTGTGCAATTTTCTTAAGAACTTATGGTTCTTGCTGGACAAACACCAGACACCACCTATGATTGGAGAGGAAGCGATGATAAATTATGAAAGTTTCTTGAAGGTTGGTGACAAAGCTGGATCAAAGTGTAGGTAAGGATAAACCCTCAGATAAATATTAATGAAAACATCAATCAATGTTATGACATTTTGAGTCAATTTGAGTAACTAATGAAATAAAATTACAATCATGAAAAAGTTAAATTTGTGTAAAGTTATTAAAAGAAGTAATATAGATTATTTGTTACATTTTAGACCTCTGTTTTACTTTTTTTACTGTTTAGATCTTTATTCTTTTCTTTAGACCTTTATTCTTAAGCAAAAAGAATATGGGGGGGAAATGCAAAGAATGTGTGGCTTAATATTTTATGTTTTGTATACATTAAGTAGTCTCTAAAGTTCTCTCTTTGATATTTTCATTTTCAGCTTTCTTTGAGTAATTCATGTAGAAGTATTTATATAGCAAGTAAACATACAGCCATTATTTGCTAATTCATATATAAGTTGTTTTTATATTATGTTGACCGATCATTTTAATCTTTATTTCTTAGGCAATTTTTTACAGCAAAAATCTTTGCTAAACTCCTTCATACAGATTCCTATGGAAGAATTTCTATCATGCAGTTTTTTAATTATGTCATGAGAAAAGGTAATTTGTTTTTCTTGTGCTCGAATGCATTAAATATGTTTTTAGACTTTGCTTTTATTGTATCTGTTATCTGGCACACTGTGTAATCAGCTGTGAGTGGCAGAATCTGTTGTCTTTTGATTGTGATTTGTTGTCCTCTTACCCTGGTGACCTTTCCTTAGGAAGCCTGTAGACAGTTCTGCATTGCACTGTAAGGTTATTATGATCACAGTAGCGCTATAGAACAGAGGAGCACTGAATCTCCGGATCACAATAGCCCTATAGGATGGAGAGCGGAATCTCTGGATCATGATAGCCCTATAGGACAGAGAGCTGAATCTCTGGATCACAGTAACCCTACAGGAGAGAGAGCTGAAACTCCGGATCACGATAGCTCTATAGGACAGAGAGCTGAATCTCCAGATCACGATAGCCCTGTCGGATAGAGAGCTGAATCTCCGGATCACGATAGCCCTGTCAGATAGAGAGCTGAATCTCCAAATCACACTTATGTGTTAGGCACCTATGGCTGCTATATTCTTGCCTCACAGAATCAGTGTGACTGAAGTTGGTTTCACTGGGTACTGGAGCTTACTAAAGCTGGGATTATTCTACCATAAATGTGGGTTGGTTTTATAAAAATGAAAGCAAAACCAAAAAACACTCTCATATATCCTGAAGGTACTAGCTCACTCATTGTTCCACATTGCTATGGAGTCAGAAATAACTCATGACTGGCACTCTGTTGTGTTTCTGAGCCACTAAATCACGTGGAAGTGTTTTTCCCATCTTCCACAGAGCTTCTGGTGGATTTAGTCACTAGAAAATCATGACTTTTGTTTAGCAGTTTATTCCCCTGTGGACTAGCTAAGCAAATCTATATTTTAATAAAGCTGAACCTAGAATTTTAACATAAGGTTATGTGAAATAATTTTAATTTACTGGTAGTTTCCATTCACCAGCATATTACTGATTGAAAGGATAGTTTCAAACCTACATGTGTAGATCACTTTCAAGGAATATTTATGTAACAATTTGGAATTGTTGTGATTCCTTTAAGTACCATAATGATCTGTGAAATTCTGTGTGTTACATCTTTAGCTAATATTTGGTTGCTACGATTAATCTTAGTAAAGTAAAAAATAATTTCATTAAAGGAGTAGAAAGAGTGGATAAATAATGAATACTGCATTGGAACCAGATGAGGGGAAGAACTGTGAGAAAGGCATATGATTTAGCATTGTATGTATGACAACATTTTAGAACAAGAGATGCATTGCAGACAGGCCTGGGGGAAAGGAGAGGAAGGGAGGAAAATCTGCAACAATGAAGTAATAATCAGTATCCTCAAGGAGATGAATTTTATTCTAACTTTAAACATAGTAGAATTGTTGAAATCTGCCATTCCATGTTTGTTTTCTTTCCAACAATTTTGGCATGATACGTATGAGAAGAAATATGTGTATAGAATTATTAGATAGGCTCTTAATCTTCTTCCATTAATATATGCTAATGGATAGGTCTTAATATATTTCATTTTCTTGTCTGTCATCAGTTTGGCTTCACCAAACAAGAATAGGACTCAGTTTATATGATGTTGCTGGACAAGGGTACCTTCGAGAATCTGTAAGTATTATTTAACCTATTATAGACATCAAAATGTTAACCATGATTATCACTGATAAGTGAACTACATTTTTTAATAATTTTTTATTGTGATTTTAATGAAAGTTTACAGAAAACTTGGATTTCTGTTCATTCACATTGTCCTTCCTACCCCGGCCCCAGTTCACTTTTCCCTTAAAAAAATTCATTCATTGTTGTATAGTTTCCTCCCTCCCGCCACCCAATCCACTTTGCTTTGCAAATAGTACTTTTAAACAATTCTATCCCTCATCTGTACCAGTGTGAACTACATATGGTTCTGATTTTTTTTCTTTTTTTGTTGCTTTTACAAACAATGTGACACTAAAAATATTGGAAAAAATTATTCATTTTTTAGACTCTTATTCTCAAATCTTTAAAAACTAGTCTTTTCATGGCTTGAGTCAGGTGCACCCTAGTCGTTAAACTAACAGCATTGCTCTTTAGAACTTCAGGGAGGTACTTGAAAGCAAGTTTTCCCAATGCAACATAATAAAAGAACCAGACCTGTCCACAGGATATTGTACTGCTAACTCAAAGCCTAAGCTATTCTTGTGGTTTGATCCAATTCAATGACTTTGAGGGAGAAAGATGATCAGGCTTCTCCCATACTGTATATAGCCTCTGAAAACCCACTGGAGGTTTAGCTATGAGCTGGTTACAACTTGAAGGCAATGAATATGAGTTTTGATAGCTCTTTCAGGGAACAAAGAGAAAAACAAGAAAAGGATGCAGATCTCAAAAAGATTAAGAATTATTAAAGAAACGGTGAAAAACTTTTGGTTATATGACTATTTTGAAAATTCAGCACCAGATTTTCTCCCTTGTTTAGGATATATAAAAGAAAAAGAATGTGACTGTATTCTTACCATAAATTTAGGATTGTTAGGTTAATTACTAAGAGGATCATTATTTTGTATTAGATACTAATGTAAATGGAAAGAGCTTTGGTTGCTTAATGGTAAAGAACCGTGCTGCCAACTCAAAGGCACACAGTTCAAAGCCACTAGCTGTTCCATGGGAGAAATATGGGCAATCTTCTGAGCTTCAGAACTGACCCAATGGCATATAAAGCAACAATGTGAATATCTGATAACCTAGCATTAAGATGTGCTGCCAACACTAAAGCACTCTGTTTGAATCCATTAGTTGCTCTGCAGGAGAAGATGGGCAGTTCACTTCTGTGCCATTTTAAAGTCTCTGAAAAACCATTGAAGAGTCAGCTCTGATTTGGTTCCACACAACAAAGACAATGTAAATGAGTCTCCAGAGTGTCAATACATAGTTATAACCTCATGATTCCAGTACCTAGGTTTCTTGTCACTGTGGTTATCGAAATTACATGGATGTGCTTTTCACCACATATGGAATCTTTTTAGATGAATGAGAGAAAAGAGTTAAGCATAAATGTTAAACCTATTTAATCACCCTTGTTACCCCTACGCCCAACTTAGCCAACCCTTATCTCTTTGGTAACTGTTAATAAACTTTATTCTCTATATATTTATCTGTTCTTGTCTTCTTAAGTAAATGAGGACATACAGTATTTGTCTCTTTCACTCCGCAGAATGTCTTCAAGTTCTATTCATACTGTAACATGTGTCAAGAATTAATATCTCTTTCTGGCTTAGTAGTAGTCCATTGTATGTATTATGCCACATTTTCTTTATTCATCTATAAATAGATACTTAAGCTGTTTCTGCCTTTTGACTATTGTGAATAATGTACATTTCAGTGAACACTAGTGTTCGGTTTTCTGAGTCTTCACGTTCACGTCTTTTTAGTATATACCCAGGCATAAAATTGCTAGGTTGTATGGAAATTCCAGATGTCAGGGATTTTTTTAATAGCACTTCTAAGCCAAAAAAAAAATAGTTAATAGTTCCAATTACTAATTGTTATTTTTTACCATCAAGTCGGAACCAACTCATAGTTAAACCTTCAGCAGGCTTTCAGAAGCAGTAAATCACACAAGAGATTGCCCATCCTTCTGCTGCAGAGTGCCTGGTGTATTCAAACCTCATCCCATTTACTAATTAGTTATTGTTAGTATGCTGAGCTAATAACCAAAAGTTTGGCATTCCAGGTCCTCCCAAAGGCACCTCAAAATAAAGGCTTAGCAATGTATTTCCAAGAAATCAACCATTGAAAACTCAGAAGAGTACATTTCTACTCTGACACATAGAGAGCACCACAAGTTGGAATCAAATTGATGACAGTGTTGTTGTTATTAAGTGCCATCAAATTGATTATGATCTGTAGTGACCCTGTGAACAACAGATCTGAACTCTGTCCTATCCCGTGCCATCTTCACACTTCCTAACACATTAGAGCCCATTGTGGCAGGTAATTGTGTCAGTCCACTTGGTTGAGAGTCTTCCTCCTTTGCTGAACCTCTACCTTTCTGAACATCATGTCCCTCTTCAAGGAATAGCCCCTCCTAGATATATGCCCCAAGTATGTGAGGTGAAGCTTCATCATCTTTGCCTCCAAAGAGCACCCTCTCCAAGACATACTTGTTTGTTCTTTTAGTAGTACATAGGATATTCAGTGCTCATTTCCAACATCACAGCTCAAAGGCATAAATTCTTCTATCCCTATTCATTGTCCAGCTCTCAGATGCATAGCAAGTTTTTG
>NW_006399850.1:573701-575123 GCF_000299155.1 Elephantulus edwardii | reverse complement strand
GAACTGTGCACCTCTGGGATTGTAGTTGCAGCTTCTTGCCACTAGGCCACCAGAGCTCCCCTGTGAATGGTTATTTTTAAAAGAAAAACGAACTGGGGCGGGAGAAAGGGAAGGAGAGGGAGTAAAATGTGCAATAATGAATGAGTGAAATTCTAAAAAATATAAATTCCTGTCTAGTGTATAAAAACCTGAACAAATTTCCTTTTATCTGCCTACTTCTCCACATAATACTGCCTCAGTGAAGCAATCAGATTTATTTAAGTTTGTAAGCTCTCAAATGTTAGAAGAAGGAGAAAACAAAATTAAGTCTAAGTCTATCTTATGTGCAAATCAGAAATCACTGTGTCAATAAGGCTATGCTGCTTCTTAAAAATTTTATGAGAGAAAAAAAATACTACAAAGTCCTGAAAGCACGTTACATGTGATTTAAAAGAATAACAGTAATATGTGATTTGAGAATATTACAAAAAGCATACATAACAGAAGGTTATAAATTTAATAGTAAAGGGGAGTTCTGGTGGCCTAGTGGCAAGGAGCTGCAACTACAGTCCCAGAGGCACACGGTTCGAATCCACCAGATGCTCTGCCGGGAAAAGGAGGGACAATCTCCTCCTGTACCAGTCAGATCTAATTTGACGGTACACTCACACAAAAATAAAAGAAAAATAAAAAAAAATGTAATAGTAAAACCTTAAGAAAGCTGTATGTAGCTGAAAAGAAAGATTACTGAAAAGAATAAGACGTATCTAGCATTATATAATATTCAGCTGATATAAAAGAGTTAATTTTATAATCTTCATATCTCTTGACCGTTATTTTCTAAACTCAATTACTTATGGCATTATATGTAAACATATATTTTGCTTAATTAGTATTCTTAAGGAATGAGGTATTCATATAAGTGGATTATTCATATAATTGATACTTATTTCATCAAACACAAACTCTTTCTGAACTTTGCATGTAAAAAAACTTACTCTACATTTTTAGCTGCCAGCTGAAGATGAAGTCTTACTCCAGAAATTAAGAGAAGAATCCAGAGCCGTCTTTCTGCAGAGGAAAAGCAGAGAACTATTAGATAATGAAGAACTACAGGTAACAATAGACTAGTAACCACTTCCTTTTTTTTTTTTTTTTTTAACCATTTCTTATTTGTTACTGAAATCTTATAGGATCTTGTGCGTTTTAATGGAGTCATGCCACAAAGTGGTTAAACAGCAGGCTCTGAAGCAGTGGTTCCCATGTGAGCTTGCATGGGCTTCATTCCTGAGGTATAATGTGCGTTTGTTTTTATAAGTCCCTAGATGATTCTAATATGCAGCCAAGATTGAGAACCATTGCTAATGGGTCATATTGTAAGTATTCAAATCCTTGCTCTGCTGTATGACCTTGGACAGTAGACAACATTTCTTTTTTTTTTTT
>NW_006399850.1:546117-565906 GCF_000299155.1 Elephantulus edwardii | reverse complement strand
TACATCTCCTGATTTCCTGATTGCTGGTAACAAGGGTATTGGTCAAGATGAAGTTGTTGACAGTTTCAATCCTTTCTCTGTAGCAGTTACTTTTTTTAAAATAAGTCAAAGAAACTATTCATGACCTAATAACTTAATAGCTATAACATCACTAGTATCACACACAAGTAAAATCTTGCTAAAGATTATCCAAAAATGACTGGAATAGTACATTAGTAGAGAACTACCAGAAGTACAGGTTGGGTTTAGAAGAGGCTGTGCAAGTAGGGTCCTCATTGCCAATGTCAGATGGATCTTGGCTAAAAGCAGACAATACTAGAAGAATGTCTGTGTTTCATTGACTCTGCAAAGGCATTTGGCTGTGTGAATCACAACAAATTGTGGCTAACCTTGAGAAGAATGGGAAACCCAGAACACCTGATTGAACGCATGCAAAGTCTATGCTTGGACCAGGGACAGTCGTCAGAACAGAACAAGGAAATACTACATGGTTCAAAATTAGGAAAGGGGTGCACCAGGTATGCGTCCTGTCTCCATAACTTTTCTTGTATTTTTTTTTTAACTTTTCCAGTACATTTTTATTATTAGTTAAGTCACTATTTAAGATTCCAGTAGAAAGGTGAGGTTGGCCAGTGCAGATCTTCCCAGGGAATGTGTCTTTTGCCTTGCGGTCATCTCAGGCTGACATCCAAGACCTGGGGCAGAGGGTCTCCATAACTTTTCAATCTGTATTCAGAACAGATCATTCAGGAGACTGGGGTTTTTTGAGGAAGAATGCAGCATCAGAATTAGAGGAGGACTGATCAATAACTTGTGTTATGCAGATGACACAACCTTGCTTATTGAAACTGAGGAGTACTGAAGCATCTACTGCAGAAAGTCAAGGATTGCAGTCTTCAATATAAGATTGCAACTCAACATCAAGAAAACAAAGATTCTCACCACTGGGCCAATTGGCAGCACCATTATAGATGGAGAAATGATTGACAGTGATAACAGTTTCAGCTTGCTCTGTTCAACAATCAATTCTCTTGGAACCAGCAGTCAGAAAATCAAAAGACAAGTTGGATTAGAAAAGTCTGCTGTCAGGGATCTCTCCAGAGTGCTGAAGTGCAAAGATGTCAGTCTAGAGACTAAGGTGTGTCTGATCCAGGCCATGGTCTTTGCAGTTTCTTGCTATGCCTCAGAGAGCTGGACAGTGAATAAGGATGACAGAAAAAGAATTGATGCCTTTGAGTTGTGGTGCTGGGGAAGAGTTTAGAACAAATCATGGACTGCCAAGAGAGAACACAGGTCTGTTCTGAACAGGGTGAAACCAAATTCCTCTTTGGAGGCAAAGATTTTGAAGCTCTGTCTCACATACGTTGGGCATATTACCAGGACAGACTAGTCCTTGGAGAAGGACATCATGCTTGGAAGGGTGGAGGGGCAACACAGGAGAGGAAAACCCTGGAAGAGATCAATTGACACCATGACTACAGTCATGGGGGTGGGGTTCTTGGAGACAGTGAGATTGCCTCAGGATAATATTGGGTTCAGAGCTGTTGTGCATAGAGTCGCTATGAGTTGCAGGTGACTTGACAGCATATAACAAAAACATATGAATAAAATAATATACAAAGAAACTAGAGCTGCCACCCAAACAGATATATGAACATCCATGTTTATTGCTGTATTATTCACAATAGCAAAGAGATAGAAGCAACTCAAGTGCCTAACAACAAGAGAATGGATAGGAAAAACTGTGGTATATTCACACAATGGAATACGACACAGCACTGAAAAGCAAGGAATTCATAAAATAGACAACATGTGTGAACCTGGAACTGAGTGAAATATATCCATTGCAAAAGGAAAAATACTGCATTATTTTATAAAACAGGACTGACATGTTGGTTAGGGGAAACTAAATAAAGAGGGGATAGATAATACTGCATTGGAACAGAAGAAGGAAAGAATTGTTTAAAAGAAATATATGATTAAGTATTATTTGTATGACAGTCATCAAGAATTAAGAGGTACATCACAGAGTAGAAAGAGAGGATGGGGCAGAGGGAGAAAATTATGCAATAATAAATGAATTGTTTTAAGTGAATTCAGAGAGGGTAGAGAGGAAAGTGCAACAATGAATGAATGAATGAATTGAAAATCCAACTTTTCTGAAAACTTTTTTTAAAATCACAAAAAAAAGAAAAAAGAATACATATTCATTGAAAAGAATATCTTTTCACTTCATTCTTAAATAATAATTTACACAAGGTATATAATCATTAAGCTCAAATTCCTAACTACTAAAACTTCATATACTATTCTGTATTTTTTTAATGGAGGTGTTTGTCATAGCAGCTGCCAAAACTACATCTTAGCAAAGACTGATGCCATCAAAAAGAGTATCACACACACATAAACATAAGGATTTTTTTTAACAAAGGAAGTAGGTTCTAGTGCTGCTGAAATATAATTAAGCAAAAAGTTTAGAAAAGGAAAAAAAAGATATGATACAATCTAATACTGACCATGTCAGCCATCTCAAACTGGTAGTTTGTGCACTGTCTAAATTGTAAAATAGCCTGCTGCTATTTTAATTCATATATATGATTATCTCTTCTGTGTATGCAGACAATGCTCTATGAGTTACACTTTCCTAGATTTTATTAGGGTTGAAATGGCAACACTTAATCTTTTAGATTGGAAGGAATGGCACCCACTTCCTAAACGACATGCCTCCAGAAGCTCTGAACTTTGATAAATGTTGATAGTTATAGAAAGGCTTCAGACCTTTTGTTCATAGGATTGCTATGAGTTGTGCTTGACTCAAAGGCAATAAACAACTATATATATACACATACATACATACACACACTTACACATATATGAGCTAATACACACACACACACACCCCCCAAAGGTGCACAGTTAAAATCCACCAGCTGCTCCATGAAGGAGAGATAGGCAGTCTCCTCCTGTTCAGTTTACTGACTCTGAAAACTCACTTAGGGTTGTTAGCTGTGATTTGGTTCTGACTTGGCAGGATATAAGAATTAACAGCATCTATAAAATATTTCTATTTTTAATTCATTCTGGCACATCCAAGGTGCTTTGATGCACAGTTTGGTAATTGTGGAACTAGTCATCATATTGCTGGCAAGAATGAATGTGAATTTAAAGTGGCCTTTTAGAGAGAGGTGAGAAATTTGCCATTATTTATCAAAATTATGAACATTTTACCTTTCCCCTCAGAAATTTATGCTATACATTTTCTTTCACAATATCTATAAATGAACAATGAATCAGGTTAGCCCACATAGCATTGTTTTTTAGAGTAGGAAAGACTGGAAACAAGCTAAGTTTAATCATTAGAAAACTGGTTAAATTATAGTCCATATATACAATGGAATCAGATGTAGCTATTTTTTAAAGTTACAGCTCTTTAAGAGCCAATAAAGAGTGCATAACATTAATTATTGTTAGATAATAAAAGTCAGATACAGCATTTATGGATTGTGCTTTTTAGGTGCCATTGTTAGGTGGTGTTATTTATTTTGGGGGGTGTTATTTATTTATATGCTGTTATATCCTGTGTAAAAAAGAGGTGACAAAAATACATGTGTATGTGTTGGCTCATATGTGTATCAATTATCTGTGGAAGGGTACATCAGAAGTGGGCAATAGAGGTTACCTGTAGGAAGAGGACACAGGTGAAAGGCAGACATTTTACTGAATATCTTTTGATTAAGTTTGAACTATGTAGGATGTTACTTACTTGAAAAGTGCATAAGAAATAAAATTAGTAGTTTCACCACTAAGGTTATGATTCTATATTCATTATTAATGTGCTGTTGTGTGAAATAGTTTTTAGAACTGAAATTATATTCCAGTAAAAATTAAAAGTTGATGTTTTTAATTTGTATTTTGTTTTCTTTCATTCAGGATTTAGAAAATTACATATTGGAACTTATCCCTACTTTGCCGCAATTAGATGGGCTGGAAAAATCCTTTTATTCTTTCTATGTTTGCACTGCTGTTAGAAAGTTCTTCTTCTTTTTAGATCCTCTAAGAACAGGTAAATTATTTTTTTTTATAATTTAGAAATATCAATACTAGAGAAAATGTCAGTTTTTTTCCCCGTTTGTTCTTTTATGAGTATTTTGTTGTCATTAATAATGTAATGAATTTCAAGGAGGCAGAGAAATACTCAAGACAGCAACAGAACTTTGGTTTAGATTTTTACCAGTTCTTCTTTAATTCATTATTGGCAACAACTGTAACCAAAAGTGTGATGAGGAATATCCCCCAACCTCTCAAAGTTTCAGCATCCCTAAAAAAAAGACAGAGGAACTCTTAAGACTGTAGCTCTTTCTGGTTCTTTTATAATTTGTTATCCTAGATTTGTGAAATTTAGGAAGGATTTATCAGGTGGGTTTATAATGTTTGTTGTATACTGTTGAGTCAGTGAGTCAACTGGTTCTCATAGCTGACTTTTCAGTGGGTTTTCAGAGGCTATAAATCACGTGGAAGGAGATTGCCTGGATCTACCTCTGTGCTCATAGCACAACTCCTTACCACTAGGCCACTAAAGCTCCAGTTTATATAGTTAAGGGCAGAATACAAGTAAAGATTTTGTTAAATGTTCCTTACAGACTTAGGTACTAAGGATTTTAGAACATCAGAGCTGAGAAGCTTTGAAATACTACTTAATATGATACTGCTTCTAAAATACTATTTCTTGAGCTGTTTGTTTCATTGGTTTATAGCAAGAATTTTACTTTTAGTAAAAAGATACTTTTTGAAAAGTTGAGTTCTGGTTTTAAAAATGAAATTACTGTGTTTCTTTAAAGGGAAGATAAAAATTCAAGATATTTTAGCATGCAGCTTCCTAGATGATTTATTGGAGGTAAATATATTTGTTTGTTTTAAAACTATTTATATCATCTGACAGTTACTGTCCCCTAATTGTGTTTCTTTGTTCATTTAGCTAAGGGATGAGGAACTGTCTAAAGAAAGTCAAGAAACAAACTGGTTTTCTGCTCCCTCTGCACTGAGGGTTTATGGTATGCTCTTACTGTGATTTTAAAATTCAAATTACTCATTTCTCAGTTACTGGTTTTCAGACAAAGGTAAGTTTGTCCTTTCTTGTTGACTCAGGAATGTCACTATAGATGTTAGTTAGCTGTTATTTTTCACTGTGATAAAGTGCTGTTCCAAGGCCACAGAGGAAGGTGTTCTCAGGCCTGGTTTGAATTTCTTTAGTTATTTGTCCTGGAAAGGGTTAAACCGGGTGGCTCCTTGGAGGCAAGGATTCTGAGGCTCCGTCTAACATACTTTGGACTTGTTGTGAGGGGAGACCGGTCCTTGGAGAAGGACATCATGCTTGGGAGGGTGGAGAGACGGCCCTCTATGAGGTGAATTGATTCAGTGACTGGGATAATCGGGATGGGAGTGTCGGAGACAGTGCGATTTGCACAGAACAGAGCAGAGTTTAGGGCTGTTTGTACATAGGGTCCCTGTCAGTCGCAAGCGACTCGATGGCACATAACAACAACAAAAACAACAACTATGTTATCTTGTTGAGTGGTTCTTCTGACTCCATTTTTATTGCATCTTTGCTTGCTACTCTTAAGTGCCATCATTAGTGCTTTTGGTTGACCCCCTACCTCCATCTGATTTAGAAAGTCTGGAAATTTCGAAAAGTTGCAAATAGAAAACAAATATTTATTTAAGTGAAACAGCCCAAAGACCATGGCCTTCTTACCTGGTTTTGACTGTTTCTAATGTAGTGCTTGTTCTGATCAAGATTGCAAGGATAATTGATGTTACTGTTTTTTGCTAATGTCTCTCCTTTTGTTTTTATAAATTAAAGTTTATTTTGATGCTTATTTTCATCTCTTCTGAAGGCCAATATTTGAATCTTGATAAGGATCTCAATGGCATGCTCAGTAAAGAGGAACTCTCACGCTATGGAACTGCAACTATGACCAATGTCTTCTTAGACCGTGTTTTCCAGGAATGTCTCACTTATGATGGAGAAATGGTAATCCTTTAAATCTCCTAATACAGTTAAAAACTGAGACTCCCACAACTTCCTCAGGACCTTTTCTTGATGTTGTTTATGCAGCATTATTTTTATTTCAGTGTGTAACAAGTTCTTAAGGAGCCCCTGTGGGTTAGTAGGCAGAGCAGTTCAAAAAGTAAGATTTGGCATTCAGCTTCCTTAACAATTCCAGCCTTAGAGACCCTGTGAAGGCACTTCTAATCTGTCTTACAGGGTCATTGTGAGGTGGAATTGACTCAGTGGCAATGAGTTAGGTTTGGGAATAATATCTTGAAAAGTATAACCAGCTCAAATTATTTGAGATTTGGATCCTTTAATCTTATGCTTAATTTAAAATCTTACTTTCTTTATAGGCTCAGAGTAAGTAGAAAATTTTAATTTTTTTCATTATCCATGTACCTGCTATGGCAGAATATGAAGTAGTAAAAATGATCCAATAAACTGGCAAATCCTGTTGACTTTTCAGATGGTGGTTGTTATTACATACCATCATGTTGGAACCAGCTCATACCTGACCCTCTAGCAGGCTGTCACAGGCAGCAAATGGCATGGGAGGAGATTTAAACTGTATGCCTTTGAGTTGGTAGCACAGCTCCTTACTGCTTGGCCACTAGAGCTCTTTCAGATAGGTAGTCATTAAATTATGTTAGATATAGTATCATATTTGCCGTGGCTTAAATCAGGCTAACCCTGTATAAGAGGCTATACATTCTACAACTGTTAAAATAAAATTATTTGACAACTTTAGAACAAAAGAGGCTCTACACCCGGGCGTGGTGGTGCGTGCCTGTAGTCCCAGCTACTTGGGAGGCTGAGGCTGGAGGAGTTCTGGGCTGTAGTTGCCCTATGCCGATCTGGTGTCCCCACTAAATTCGGCATTAATATGGTGACCCCCTGGAAACGGGGAACCACCAGATTGCTTAAGGAGGGGTGAACCAGCCCAGGTTGGAAAAAAAGAGGCTATACATTTATTCTTTTATTACTCTAATGCAATATATTTAAGAAAATTATAAATAGTATTTAAAATCACTTTTTTCCTCTCTTCCTTAGTTTTCATCTCCCTTAACCCTCATTATATTTATTAAAATAAAGTTTGATTTGGTGTATGAACTGTTTCTTAAAAAAAAAGAGAGAACTGTTTCTTAGCTGTTTAAGTTAGTGGTTTATTCCATATTTGCCCTTTTGTGATTTGCTTATGTCCCTCAGCATAATATTCTAGTTTCATCCATGTGCCTGCAGTATTTGACAAATATTTGAAATATCTCCTTTTCCGTATTTCCTTTCCAAGAAGGCTTTGTTTCATCTTTTGGAATGTAACTTTATAATAAATCTATCTTTATACCTTCCAAAAACCCCAGAAATACTTGAAATGTTTTAGTAATACATAATACTCCATTGTGTGAATGTACCAAAATTTCTTTAGCTAGTCATCCATTGATGGGCACTTGAGTTGTTTCTAACTCTGCTGTTTATAAATAGTGCTGCAATAAACATGGAAAAGTATCAGTTTGTTTTGCATTTCTTATTTCTTTAAGATAAATACCTAGCAATGGGATTGCTGGCTTGAATGGTACATCTGTTCTCAACTTTTTAACTTTCAAACTGCTTTCCGTAGTGGTTACATCACTTTACATTTCTATCGGTAGTATATGAGAGTTCAAATCTCCCCACACTCCCTCCAGCCTTTGTTGTTTGCTTTCTTATTGAATATTGCCATTATTGCTGGAGTGAGAATATGTTGTTTTGATTTGTATTTCTTGAAGCATTTCTTTAGGTGGTTTTGTTTTGAGGTGGTTTGTTTTTTTGGTTTGGTTGTTTTTTTGTTTTTTTTTTTGCCACCTGAATGACTTCTTTGATTCTTGTCTTCTGCCCATTTTTAGTTGGGTTGCTTATCTTTTTCTTGTTGAGATGTTGGAGATTCTATCCATTTTAGAGATGAGTCCCTTAAATTTTAGAGTGTCTGATGTATCATTGCCAAATATTTTTTCCCCAGTTTGTAGGTTCTCTTCTGGTTCTTCTGTAAATGTCTTTTGATAAACATAAGACTTTAATTTTAGGAAGTCTCAGTGGCCTAGTTTATCCTCTGTTGAGTGTACATGAATTATATTTGATAATCTATGTAAATCTTAGTTTAGGTAGGGCTTCTGAATTTGCCTCAATTTTTTTCCTTTGATGATCTTTTAAGTTTTATGCCAAGGTCACTGGCAAAATTAATTTCAATTGAGGCCTCTACTAGGGAGTTCTGGTGCGCTTGGTGGTTATACCCTGACCAGGGCTTCCCTGGAAGAAAAATGAGCAGTCTCGTCCAGTGCATTTAACAGCTTTGTAAACCCACCCCAAAAGCAATGAGTTTTTGTGTAAGTTCTCAACTAAGCTCATTTCTTTTTTTTATAGGACTACAAGACCTACCTAGACTTTGTTCTTGCGTTAGAAAACCGAAAAGAACCAGCAGCTCTGCAGTATATTTTTAAACTGCTTGATATTGAGAACAAAGGATATCTGAATGTCTTTTCTCTTAATTATTTCTTTAGGGTAAGTCTTCTTTGCATAAGATATTTTGTACCAGTGACAATTCCATGATTGGTATTTTTTCAGCTTACCAAAAAGGTTTACAGTTAACAGATTTCAGAAGGCAATCAAGATTTTTCAAAAAAATACATAAATGTGCTAAATCAGCTGATTTGGAATCTAGAATGTAGGGTTTCATTTTTACATACATGGGGTCTTTACTATGTCAAGGACTGTACTGGTCATTGAAGGTACACATATGCATGAGAAATCCTGTTTCCTTACTTATCAAAGTCTAGTGATAAAGCTCCATGAGATCTTCTTGTCTTACAAGTTCATTCCTGCCTCTTCATGGGAAGGTCAATATCAATGATTAGAGTAAGAGAAAGTTGAACCCTCTTTAAGCCATTCACATAAGTCCTTAATAAGAGCAAATGGTTATGCTGCCTTTGCACAGTCAGAGTACCGCAGCCATTTAACTAAAGTCACTGAGCAGGCAGTATGCCTAATAATAGTAATGCTAGAGGTGATGGTTTTGGTAACCAGACAGGATTCATGTTTGCTGAGTTCCTTTTAGTTCTTTTAATCTTTCCTGTAGTGCAATCCTGTGCTGGGTTAACAATTTGTGTAATAGGCCAATTTATAGGTGGTTTCTCTCTACTCGGTTGTTAACTATCAGTAGGCATTCATTCTGATAGAAGCTTGTGCATGTTACTCATACTAACATTTCTTCTATAGTTAAATAGAGTGGTCCAGTGTAGGTGCGCCAGTTCGGCGAGATTATTTTAATTAAGTTAAAAATTGATCTTTAATGCTTTCTTAATTGATGACCGGTTTTAGACCAACTATGTTGTTATTTGTACTTTCTCTATTTCTAGTGGATTCTGTAGGAGAGAATCCATGAGGGGCTCCAAGGAAGAAAGATGAGAAGTCTCCTCCCCTACAGTTTGCAGCCTCAAAAACCTACATGGAGAGTCATATATATTTTTAAGTAACTTTTTGTTGATTTAAGTGATAAGCAAGGTCTGGATGGTGCATCACTTAGATGTACCACTCTGCTTATGGTACTATGAGTTTATTCACAGATTCTGACCTAGTTCAGAAAAAGTCCTTGTGGCATTCTGTTAATGGTAGCACCATATTCAGAAGAGACACTTAGATCATAATTACTTAGTTCAGTGTTGTTGTTGTTATGTGCTGTCGAGTTACCACCAACTCATAGCTGACCCTCTTGTGGGTTTTCAGAGGCTGTAAATCACACAGGAGATTTCCCATCCTTCTCCCACAGAGCGGTTATTAGATTCAAACTCTGTGCCTACAGGTGGGCAGCATAACCTCTTAACTACCATGCCACCAGAGCTCTCTCACTTGGTTGAATATTAACCAAGAATTTGAAGATTTCCCTGTCCCTTAGTGAATGATGTGACCTGGAATATGTGATTAGTCCAGCTAGTCTGGTGGCATAGTCTGTACATAGAGTTTTGCTGCTAACCCAATAGTAGCACCTATCCCACAGTTCAAATCCATCAGTGGCTCCACAAGAGAAAATTAGGCAATCTCCTTCAGTGTGATTTACAGCCTCTGAAATGCACTGGAAGGTCATCTGAGTTGGTTCACACTCGACATGAGTGAGTGAGGATCACAGAAGTTCCTTAATTTTCTTTCAAAAAAGTTTTTATAAAAGGTAAGAATTTGAGGGAGTTTATTCTCCCTTGTTTTTTCCTATCACATAGAAAGCAAAGTGTGGTAAGAAGAAAAACTGAAGGCCTACAGTATAGTGAATATATGAACAGCGCATATGGAAAATTAGAATAGCATGAAAGAATAATTGCTAGGTCATGCTGAGAACTCACATGCAGTTTGGAGAGCATGCCTGTGTTGTAGGAACAACCTGCAGTCTTGTCTTATTTCACTGTGAAGTTTTCAGTAGCTGTGGTTTAAGATTAGAAAGATTGTTACACTGATACAGTGTTCAGGATTTGCCAACTGGATGTGGGGTAAAATCCAGAAAGTTGAGAATATTGACAAAAGTGGTTGAGACAGTCAGGCTTGGGCCTGATAGCAAAGAGAAAAAGTGAACCTAAGAAAAGCTAAAATAAAGTAGGAACAAGGTTATTGACTGTTCTCTTTTTTTAAATTTATAAACTTATTTCTATTACATACAGGCCATACAGGAACTAATGAAAATCCATGGACAAGATCCTGTTTCATTTCAAGATGTCAAGGTTACCTTTTCCTTTAATTTACATAATATCAGATAATCATTTATATTGAGTGAAATTTTATATGAGGCAACTTTTGAGCTGTAAATCCAATACAGAATAAGGCATTTGCTGTTATTCATATTTAAATTAATAGAAACTTAGACCACAGTTGAACTGATTGATTTGTGTAGCTTATTCAAATCAGTTTATTGATTTTAAGATTATTAGTTTTGTATTCTCATTGGATGTATTCAGTTTCTTTGAAAATTAAGAGAAATAGTATACCCCACATCTTTTCAGTCTGTTCCACTGTAAACGGAATTTTTAGGTTGGAAACTAAGTTTTGGAATTTTTTTTGGTGTGCTACTTCAAAGGTTTTGCTCACTTTGGAATTATATTTAAGTTATAAACTTAAATTAGTGGAAAGCAGTATTTGACACATAGGTTTCTACTTAGCATTGTACTAAACATTTTCTCACTAACTATTAAAAAACATTGAATAACCAGCACTCATTTAGGTTAATTTGATAGTGTTGCACTGTGTTTCTGTGGTGGTGTGCATCCACCAGCTGTTGGGAGGGGGAAAGATGAGCAGTCTCCTCTCATACAATTTACAGCCTTGGAAACCCACTGGAGGGTCAGCTGTGAATGGGAACAAACTTGACAGCAATGAGAGAACATAATATTCTTGCCATTTTTGGTTTAATATAAATGGAACAAATTTGAAACTTTGCATCAGACAAGAACTAATACTTTTAAACTGTTATGTGCTGTTGAGTCACCTGTGACCTATAGTGACCCTGTGTACACTAGCTCTGAACTCCTCCCTGTCCTGATCCAGTCTCACTAATTCTGACACAGCAACCCCTATTGCCCCAGTTACTATATCAATCCATTTCAACCAGGGTCTTCCTCTCCTGCACTGTCCCTTCACCCTTCCAAGCATGATGTCCCTCTATAAGGACCAATCTCTCCTGGCCATGTGCCCAAAGTATGTGAGGCAGAGCTTCAAAATCCTAGCCTCCTAGTGAAATATCTCAGTTACAAAAGGACAAATACTGCATAGTGCCACTGTTGTAAAATGGGACTGACATCGGTGCTGGGAGGAACTTAAGAGGGGATAAATAATGTATACTGCATTGAAACAAATGAGGGAAGAGAACTGTTTAAAAGGAATATATGATTAGGTATTATTTTCATGACAAGAGTCCAGAATAAGAGCTGCATAGTAAAGGACTGGGGTGGGGGGTGGGGAGAGGATTGTATAACAATGAAGGATTTTTTTTTCTTTTTCTCTTCAAGAGGAGGGAACTGAGAGAAGGGGTGGTTAAGGAGGAAAGTGTGCAACAATGTATGAATGGAAATCCAAAGTCTCTGTAAACATTCATTAAAATTAAAAAAAAAAAAAGAATTCTAGCCTCAAAGGAGAGACTTGTTTCAACCTCTCCAAGACAGACCTATTTGTTTTCTTGGTGGTCCATGGCATGTTCAAGACTCTTCTCCAATAGCACAACTCAAAGACATTCTTCTTCTGTCATCCTTAATGTCCAGCTCTTTGAAGAATAACAAGTGAAGACCATGGATCAAGTGCACCTTAGTCTCTAGACTCACATCATTGCTTTTCAGTACTCTGGAGAGGTCCTTGACAACAGATTTTCCAATGCAATTCGTCTTTTGATTTCCTGACTGCTGGTATTATGAGTGTTGATTGTGGAGCTAAGCAAACTGTAATTGTTAACAACCTCAATTTCTTCTCCATCATATCATGGTGCTGCCAATTGGCTCGGTGGTGAGTGTCTTTGTCTTCTTGATGTTGAGCTTCAATCCATATTGAATACTACAGTCCTTGACCTTCTGTAGTACGTGCTTCAGGTCTTCAGTTTCAGCAAGCAAAGTTGTGTCATCTGCATAATGTAGGTTATTGATGAGTCTTCCTCCAATGTTGATGCCATATTCCTCCTTATTAAAGCCCTGCTTCCCAAATTATCTGTTCTGTTCTGCATATAAATGTGCCAAGAAATCTGGAGGACAACTACTTGGCCCACTGTCTGGAAGAGATCGATATTTATTCCCATTCCAAAAAAAGGTAACCTGACAGAATGTGGAAATTATTGAATAATATCACTTATATCATACACTAGCAAGATCCTACTGAAGATTATCTAGAAAAGACTGAACAGTACATTGACAGAGAACTACCAGAAATATATGCTGGGTTTAGAAGAGGTTGTGTGGCACTAGAGACATTACTGCCAATGTCAGATGGATCCTGGCAGAAAGCAAAGAGTACCAGAGGAATGTCTATCTGTGTTTCATTGACTATGCAAAGGCATTTGTGTGAATCACAACAAATTGTGGTTAACCTTGATGAAAATAGGAATCCCGGAATACTTAATTGTGCTTATGGTCCTATACTTGGACGACGAAGTAGTCCTCAGAACAGAGCAGGGAAACACTGCATGGTTTAAAATTAGGAAAGGAGTGTGTCAAGAATGCATCCTGTCCCCATTTAAAAAATGTAGCCGCCCTGAAATGAGTTTTAACAAAAATGAGGTTTACACATGTACCTGCATTATTCTTGTTCTCTCTTCCTTACTGGTTTTTGGGTTTTTTTTGAGAATATATGCAGTAAAATTTATACCAGTTTCTGCATGTCATTTCAGTGCTATTGATTATACTATTTGTGTTTCTAATCTTTTCTTAACACAACTTTTCTCTTTAGATACTACTAAAATACTGAATAATTTTACTACAAAAATATATGTACTAATTCGTTGGAAATAATTTATATTAATATGTAACTTTCTTCTCTCTTTGCCACCTTAAGGTCTGTATAAATATTGGAAATAAAGCTTTGTCTTGACTCTTATTAAAGTATAGGAATGTAAGATATTAAAATAGCACTGCACTAGGTAATTTGCCCATAATCAGCAATGTGGCATGGATCAAATTCTGAGGTTATTCTTTCATTTATAAAATGTAGAATAGCTATTATGTAGCTAATGAAACTGCAAATAACATTGTGATTTTTTTTTACTTTATTAATTATAATGAACATTTACAGAGATTTGGAGTTCCATTCATTCATTGTTGCACATTTCTCCCTGCCCACCCCTCCCCCACCCAGTTCGCTCCTCTTTGAAAAGTAAAATTCTTTCATTGGTATATAATCCCCCACACTCCACTCCCCACTGCCCCGAGTAACTCCACTATGCAGCCTTCATTCTGGACTCTTGTGATAACCATAATACCCTATCATATATCACTTTTAAATTGTTCTCTCCCTTATCTGTTTCAATGCAGTATACATAATTTATGCAGTTTTTCTCAGTCTTACCCCAGCCCCGATATCTGTCCTGTTTTATAACAGTGGTACCATGCAGTATTTGTCCTTTTGTGATTGAGATACTCCACTCAGCATGTCCTCCAGGGTCATGAATAATATTGCCTGAGTTCCTTGTTTTTCAATGCAGCATAGTATTCCATTGTGTGAATATACCACAGCTTCTCTATCCATTTATTTGTTGATGGACACTTGGGTTGTTTCCAACTCCTTGCTATTGTGAACAAAGCCGTGATAAACATGGGTTAGCATATATCTGCTTGGATGTCAGTTATTGTCTCTTTAGGGTATATTCCCAGTAGTGGAACTGCTGGGTCAAATGGTATCTCTATTTGCAACTTTATGAGAAAGTGCCACACCACTTTCCACAGTGGTTGTACCATTTTACACTTTCACCAACAGTGAATAAGGGTTCCAGTTTCTCCACAATCTCGCCAGCATTTGTTGCTTGCTGTTCTTTTAAATTTTGCCATTCTTACTGGGGTGAGATGATATCCCATAGTTGTTTTGATTTGCATGTCTCTTAGAGCTAGGGATTGTGAACATTTATTTATGTGCTTGTTGGCCATCTGAATGTCTTCTTTGGTGAAGTGTTTGTTCATATCCTGTGCCCATTTTTCTATTGGATTATTTACCTTTATCTTGTGGTGCTCAAGTATTTTATAAATTCTAGATATAAGTCCCTTATCTGACATGTCATTACCAAATACTTTTTCCCAGTCTGTGGCTTCCCTTTTTACCCTGTTGGAGAAGTTTTTGGATGTGCATAGGGATTTCATTCTTAGAAGGTCCCAGTCATCTATTTTATCTTCTCCTGGTTGTAGATTAAGATTGTGATTTTAGGTAAAGAAAATGCAGCCACCTATCTGTTAAATGGAAAATAAAATCTAGAAGGAAGAAACTTTCCATAAGCTTAGTATCAGCTATAAATTTTATATCATTATGTGATGGAAATTGTTAAAAGTGAATTAGGTATCAGATTTCATTGTATTTTTTTTTCTTTTGCAGGATGAAATCTTTGATATGGTAAAGCCAAAGGATCCTTTAAGAATCTCTCTTCAGGATTTAATCAACAGTAATCAGGGAGACACAGTAACCACCATTCTAATTGATCTGAATGGCTTCTGGACATACGAGAACAGAGAAGCCCTTGTTGCAAATGACAATGAAAATTCTACAGACCTTGATGATACATGATATCTGAAGGTTTGAATAGTGTACACAAAACATTTGAAACAGAATTCTTAGAAATGGTTTAAATAAAACTTTAATCTGCCTGTAGATCACTGCCAATGTGTGGATTGCTGGAATTCCAGCTTCAGTAGTTTGGAAGCAAAGTTGGTGGCGGTTGTAGGTGCTACTGAGGTGACTCCCACTCTTAGTGCCCTCTGTGTACATCAAAAAACCCTGCCAACCCTACACCAGACTTAAAATTCCTGCTGTGTGCTTCAGCCATTGCTGCGGTCATTGGGTCAGTCTCTATCCTTGAGGGTCTTCCTCTCCTTCATGACTTTTTTCAAAGCATGATATTCTTTTCCAAGACTGGCTACTCCTTTTAATCAATAGGATGAAATAAGTGCTTGTTAGGATATGGTGAATTCTAGTCCCATTTAATTTCTCTGGCAAGTCTTGTTTGCTAAAGTTAAATGTGTTCACTTTGAATCTGTATGATGTTTAAAGAGAAAAGTTTTTGTTTTTTCTTAATTTCTATTTTGTTGTATACAAAGCCTAGAATAACACCAGTTCAAGTTTCAAGGTATACAATTTAGTGATACTCATTACCTTCTTTGTGTTGTGCTACCATTCTCTCTTCTGAGTTGTTCTTCCCACTAACATAAACTCACTACCCCCTACGGTTCCTATTTTTCAAGTTGCTGTTGTCAGGATGATCCTATCTGGATCTTAAAAAGAGCACAATGCTCAAGGCAAACCTTTTTTATTATTAGTCAAGCTAAACTGTTCCATTTTAAGATAACTGAGTACTTTTGGTTTAATGTTTACAGTATTATCCATGTAATACTTTCAGAGATACATTCCTTTTCATGGCTCCAGAAAGTCTGGAGTTCATGAGTATTTAAAATTGTGTTCTGCATTTTCCCCAATCTGATGAAGATTCTTCTCTGGAATCTCTAATCAAAATGTTTAGTAATGGAATAAGAGTAAATATGACCATCTAGTTCTCTGATCTCATGGCAAAGGAGGCAGTTTTTCAAGGAGGCAGTTAGCACACATTCTCCATCTTCTTCTTGACTCTCTTTGTAAAGGTTTAAGTTTTATTAAATGTTTCTGACATTGATTACACACAACCTGAATACTGAGAAACATTATATAAATGCCATAACATTTAACCTTTAGTCTAAATACATGTAACAAAGATAAGACTTTCCTATTAGTATAGTTATTTCATTTCTGAGTTAGAAGTATTTTAACACAATCTTCCTTTAAAAAAATGTTTCTAACAAAAATAATTCAAAGTAGTATCTTCATTGAAATCATTGTGGTGTGGAGGAGGACTAAAATATATCACTACTATAAAATTTTGTCTAGCTTTATTCACCAGTACAAGAATTGCATTTTATAAAATATAGCTCTACTTTATTAAGAGCCATGACAGTTGAAGTTAAATCACCATAAAAGGATTTTCAATTAAACTATTCCTTAATAGTTTAATTGAAAGGGGGTAAAGTATCATAGTTATGATCTAAAGGGATTAGAAGTTATTAAAAGACCTGAAACAGAAATTAGGAAATAGAGAGGCTTAAAATAAGATAAGCCATTTAACCCATTTAGGAGAATTTTAGTTTGTATAAACAAAAAAAGTATAAAAATTTAAGGCACTTACAAACAATATGATTGGCCACTGTTAGACTAGTAAAGAAAGTAAAATTCAAGAAATATAGAACCTTTGTAAAAAAAGTGTTCTTTCTACAACAATCATAAGAGTTCCTAGATCTCCTTTACATACTACTACTGCCAATAGGAACAGAAGATTTAGAATATCACAGATGCATTCACTTGTTATCCATATATGAACTGGAGGTGCTGTCTCAAATTGAGGGAGCTCTAGTGGCTTAGTGGTAAGAAACTATGCTGCCAACTCAAATGTACATGGTTCAAATCCACCATCTACTCAGCAGGAGAAAGATGGGTAATATCCCATATGACTGAACTTCCTCTGAAAACCTGCTGGAGGGTCAGCACGAGTTAGTTCTGACTTGAAGGTATACAACAATAACATCATTTCAAATCAAGAACAAATTAGAGGGGAAAAGTCATTAAGGCAGTTTGAGACGAATTACATAATCAGCATGGTCTGAAGATAATATAAGTATTAAATTATAAAGAACATAGGTCCATAAATAAAGATTACTGTTATATATTATGAATCACTATTTCATGAATCCAAATTAACTAAAGACTCTTACTTAAAGATCATTCCTAAATCCTTTCAACTCTAGCCAAAGAATTTCATAACAAATGTTCATGTAGAACAGATTTCTACAATAGGTCTACTATATATTGTTTCTCTAAAAACATATTTAATAATAGTATAAGCTGTTTTGAAGACTTATCAGCATTGCTATTAATTTATAAAAGTTTTAAAATTTGTAAATAAGCATTTTGAAAGCATTTAAAAATCCATTATCCATATTCATTATAAATCAAAGTCACACAGGTATAAGATTCTGAACATATATTTAGAAGTATTATTTAAAAAATAACTTCATAATATCACCTAAGATTTGCAAACAACATAACAGAAATGCTCAAGCTGGTTCAAGTAGTCTACCTACCTCATTAGTGCTACATCAAAGTGTTGAATGACAGCTACCATTGCTACTTGTACAGTATTTGACAACAGTTCGCTCCTATGGGGCTGTATCTTCATTTGTTCCTCCACTCTGAATCACAAGATGCTATGTGTTATGTACTAATATAAATGTATTAATCCATTCCAGAATTAGCACATTTTTTAAATTAGCACTTTTTAACATTACATTAATTAACTACTGAAAAGAATGACAAGATTAATCTGCACTGAAAAATGGAGACCTATCTCAAAATAGTAGTAGTTGCATGAACTGGAGTTCCTGGGTGATACAAATGCAAAGTGAGTTTAGCTAATAATCATGGTTAGAGGTTTGAATTCACCCAGATGCACTCAAATGAAAGCCTTGGCAATCTAATTCCAAAAATAATCAGCCATTAAACTAGAGGATGGCTGTACTTTAGAGTTAATTATTCTGTGCTATAAACTGAAATACACTGCCATAAAATAAAGTTACTCTGAATGAAACAAAATTCAAAGTGCTTCCATTGTAATCCTTTATTATACACTCAAAGAACCAGCCTTAGTGCAAAGTAAATGGTTAGGTATATATAAATGCAAGGCAGAATGAGAAAGGGGAGAAAAATCCTCATTTAAAATATCTGAAACTAGGAATATCAGTTCTGGTGAGCCTTAATTAACAATTTTCTCTTTTTTTTTACAAACACAACTAATAGACAAGCTTGATGGTATTTTTTAACTTAAGAGGCAAATGGCAGCTGTAGAATGTCTAATATTTCAAAAGATCATTTTTTTTAAATCACTGATTTGACACAATGAAAGCATAGTACAAATAATGGTATTTCAGATCTGGCTTTTGTGAGATAGAGCTCAAGAATGATGACATACTTTTCCATTCTGGATAACTTAATAATTTAAAATATAAATATATATTAAGTCCATTGAATAGAGACTGAAAGTTCATGGTCTAAAAACAACCCTAGATTTGAAGTGTAATAATTGTTTCATTTCTATGGTGGGGCAGAGACTGGGTTTTGTTTGTTTTCCCTAATTATTTCACACTCTCCCTCCATTTCAAAATTGATATTCACAAATGAAGTGGGAACCATTGTTTCTGGCTGATCTGTCTGAACAGTGGAATCAGCCTGCATCTTCTTCTGTTGTTCCTGATACTGTCTTTCAGCTTCTTCAGACATCCTGTTTTCTTCTTCCTCCTCTTCTTCCTAAAAGGAGAAAATAGAAAAAAATATATATGCAGAAAGGAAAGTATATTTTATCCCATCCCACTATTAAGTGGGATATTTACTCTTCTTGTCAAGCTCCTCTGGTTGTCTTTTTTCCCCCTTTCTTTTTAGGCCAAAATAGTGTTGTGCTCAGTTCGGTCTAATTAAGGTAGACTATACCTCCCCCTCCTCGTTCTCCAGTAACTATAATATTTTAAAGAAAATGAAGCACAATATTACATAGCAACAATATATCACTACTTACCTTAGATGAGACCTGATGAGACTTTCACAGGGACTCTTTCTTTTCAAACTACTCTAAATTAAAACCAACTAATACTATGTCTGTCACTTCAGTTATAGGGTACATGTTCTGTCACAATATTCAGCTAAATACACTGGTTCATTCACTAAATGGTACAGTGTGGAGTATTCCAATGACCACCTAATGTACGGCAGCCCCTACTCACAAGAATGTACTATCTAGTAAGGATGTAGAGGTACATAAAACTAGTAGTTAAACAGGAAGGAATTACACTCTAGAGGTTTAGGAAGGGCAAGTAAATTAGAGTTCTAAAATGACTCATGTACTTATAACTTGTTAGTCAAATTTGTGTCTTCTAGGTTGCAACACCCCCATGATACATCTTCAAGGATATGAACATGTAC
>NW_006399850.1:540314-545750 GCF_000299155.1 Elephantulus edwardii | reverse complement strand
TAAATGTTTATGAAAATTAATAAAATATAATTATAGAAGAAAAAAAAATAAACATTTGCATAAACAGCAAAAAAAAAATAAAATGACCATGTTTACAGTAGTTTCAGAAGATGGCATTTGTACTGGACCAGCTAGCTATATGGTTAGTAAATAAGTAAACTATATATAAAAATCTGATGCTTGTTTAAGGGTTAAAAAAGTGAGGAAAACCACTTAGGAAGCTATTATAATAGTATATGAAGTAGTAAGACCGAACAAGGCTAGTAGCATATGCGCATAAACATCTGTTCATAAAATCATTTTGAAAGCATCAAGCACATAAAAGCAAATGGCCTTTCCAAACTCATCTCCAGATTTCCACATCACATTGTATCCTATGTTTTAAGGATATTGAACTAATATTCTTGCCATTTTCCCTATAATGTATCTTTATGCCTGTACATTCTAATTTTGAATTTGCCTTAACTTTACCCTGCTTGAAGAATTACAATAGACTCCAAAACTTCACTCCATCCCCACCAATATATCCAAATGCTATTGTAGTTATTTTTACATATTAATATAGTCCATAAAAATATTGAGCTATGTGTATTACAATATTTTCATTATAAAATAAGGAAATGGCCATGAGAAGAGTCCAGAATGTAGGCTGCATAGTGGAGTGTCCTGGGGTAGGGGCAGGGGATTGTATAACAATGAAAGAATTTTTCTTTTACTTTTCAAAGAGAAGAGCAAACTGGGGGGAGAGGGGAGAAAAATGCAACAATGAATGAATGGAAATCCAAAGTCTCTGTAAACGATCATTAAAATTAATTAGAAAATATATAAGGAAATGGAAGCCTAAAAAGGTTAAGTATCATGGTCTTTGCAATTACTTGCTATGCATCAGAAAGCTGGACAATGACTAGGGATGATAGAAGGAGAAGTGATGCCTTTGAGCTGTGGTGCTGGAGAAGAGAACTGAACATACCATGGACAGCTGGAAGAACAAATAAGTTCATCCTAGAGAGGGTGAGACCAAGCTGCTTCTTAGAAGCAAGGATTCTGAAACTTCGTGTGACATACTTTGGATATGTTGCAAGGAGGGACCATTCCTTGGAGAGGGATATCATGCTTTGGAGGTGGAGGGACAGAGCAAGAGAGGAAGACCCTCGATGAGATGGATTAATTCAGTGACTGGTGTAATGGGGGCAGGTGTGTCAGAGACAATAAGGTTGGCATAAGATAGAGCAGGATTTAGAGTTGCTATGAGTCGCTGGCAACCCAACTGCATGTAACACCACCATGTAACTTGCCAGAAGTTACAAAGTTAGTAAATGGCAGAGCCAGAATCAGGTCATGGATTCTTGAGCCCATGCTCTTAATTAAGTACTAAAGCTTTTTCATTCTTTAAGATTAAACACCTTTCACTCACCTCTACAACCTCACTATATTTGCACATAGAACTACTCTAATCTTTATGCATTAATAAATGCATATTTCTATTATAGTTCTTGTAGTTTTCAGCACATCAAACCCACTCCTCCCACTGCCTCTTAAAAGACTGCCTCCTGCTTCATCTTAAAAGTAGAATAACAAAAGAGATCTGTGAAAAGTAAATAAAACAATTAATATAAGGCATCTCATATAGCATCACTGCACAATTTTTTAATAGCAATTGTTTTAAAAATCAGTTTTCCCAGAATTATAAGCAAAGAACGTTTGATGAATTGGTAACAATAAAGATAAATAAATCCTCTCGACCTCAACACTGGAACTCTAGTGGCAACAACCTGTGCTGCACCCAGCTGCTCCAAGGGAGAAGGATGCCAATCTCTTCCTGTGAAATTAATGGCCCCTGAAAATCTGCTGGAGGATTGGCTATGGGTCAGTTTCACCTAGATGGTATACAACAACAACCTCAACACTGAGTAACTGGACCAACACCAGAGCTTCAGTGAAAGCCAAATTCTAACTGGAAATGCTTTGGGACAGTAGCTGTTATTGTTAGATATGACAGTTAGTTCCAGACTCATAGTGATCCTACATACAACAGAAAAAAAACACTGCCTGGTCCTTTGCCAGCCTCTCAATCACTGCTATGTTTAAGCCCATTGTTGCAGATACTGTGTCAGCATAAGTGTCACACAAATTGGAGCTGAAGTGTTCTTTCCACTAACTCACAGCTACTGGGAAAGGAACGAATTTGAAACTGTAGATTTGATACTAAATCCAGATCCACCAATTCCTAGTTTTGTGACTACCGTAAAGTCACATCTCTGCATTCATTTTCTTATATATCAGTTATTCACTAAGCAATCATAAGAATTTTATTATGTATATGTATATGTATGTGCATTAAAAAAATCACTTTAGTGGCATAGAATTTAACGTTAGACTGTTAACCTAAAAGTCAGAGGTTAAACTATCAGCTACTCCAAGGGAGAAAGATGGGCAGTATCTTATAAAGATTTATACCCTTGGAAACCCAATGGAGGATCATTCACTATGAATTGGAATCAACTCAATAGCAACTCTATTCATACAGATAAATAAGAGTACTCTGTGTGACACTTAGGCCACAGAAAAAACTCTATAAATTTGTCAACAAATATTTCTGTAGTGCCTATGAGTTAGGCACTGTTCTAAATTATCAGACAGAACAAAAAGAGAAAAAAAAATCATTGCACCTGTAAGGTTATACTCTATTGGGAGCATAACAGAAAAGAAGCAATATTAAGTCATATATGTTGCCCATACCAGTTGCCATTAATTAAAACTATGCTCCATAAAAAACCACTGTGCCATCCTGAGACTTCTACACAGTAAAAGATGTTAAGTAAAAAAAAAAAAAAGATGTTAAGTAAAAGGAACAACTGTGGAGGGTTAATTCTACCTACGTTGGTCAAGCCTATGTTCTGAGGTAACATGTAAGCAAGAAGTAGTTAGCAACAGATCTATCCAGGTGAAACATTCCAGGTAACAAGTATCTAGTGCAATGACATCAAAGGGAAACATATCTAGTATACTTAGAGAACGAGGATGTTACTTTGGTCAGTACAGAGTGAGCAAGTGTTAGAGTAAAAGGAACAAGTCAGAGCATGATGTGTGTGGGGAGTAGGAGTAAGGGAGAAAATCACACACAGAGCCTTAAAAAGCTTTTCACAATGCCATGCTGTTATTGAGTACTATCAAGTCAGAACCGACTCATAGCTAACCCTCCAGTGAGTTTTCAGAGGCAGTTAATCACATGGGAAGAGCATGCGCATCTTTCTGCCATGGAGCAGCTGATGGATTCAAACCAAGAGCCTCGGGGTTGGCAACACAATTCTTTACCACTAGGTCATCAGAACTCCCTAGATCCGCTATTATCCCCTTAATTCTTGACCTCAAATCTCAAAGTATGAAAGAAATATTGCTGACTTCTATGCTTGCTGCTTCAAGATGCCTGAGTTATTAGTTGCTTATAACAGGAGTTACGTTTGTTGGGGTTTTTTTTCACGTTTTTTATTTTATTATTTTATGTGTGTATACCGTCAAGTCAGATCTGACTTGTACAGGAAGAGATTGCCCCTCCTTCTCCAGAGCAGCTGGTGGATTTGAACTGTGCACCTCTGGGATTGCAGTGCAGCTTCTTACCACTAGGCCATCAGAGCTCTCCAACAAGTTTTTATTGTGTTCTAACAGGATTAATGATCTCTTTTCCATTTGTCATGATGATGCCAATTGGCCCAGTGGTGCAAATTTTTGTTTTCTTGATGTTGAGCTTCAATACATATTGAAGGCTACGCTACAGTCTTCGACCTTCTGCCGCAAATGCTTCAGGTCCCCCTCTGTTTCAGCAAGCAAGGTTGTGTCATCTGCATATCAAAGGTTATGTGTCTTCCACGAATCCTGATGCTACATTCCACCTCATAAAATCCAGTCCACATACAGACTAGGCCAATTGCCAGCATCATCACAGACAGAGAAGAGCTTGAGGGGTTTTTTTTTTATTTTTTTTATTTTATTATTTTTGTGTGAGTGTACCATCAAATCAGATCTGACTGGTACAGGAGGAAATTGCTCCTCCTTCCCCGGCAGAGCATCTGGTGGAGTCAAACCGTGTGCCTCTGGGATTGCAGTGCAGCTTTCTTGCCACTAGGCCACCAGAGCTCCCCGAGATTGAGATTTTTAATAGCTTCAGTTTCCACAGTCTTGGTACCAGTAGCCAGGAAATCAAATGATGAATTGCACTGGGAAAATCTGCTGTCAGGAATCTCTCCAGAATATTAAAGAGCAACAATGTCAGTCTAGAGACTAAGGTGCACTTGATATAGGCCATGGTCTTCACAATTACCAGAGAGCTGGACAATGAATAAGGATCACAAAAGAAGAATCAATGCCTTTGAGATGTGATGCTGGAAAGAGTATAGAACATGCCATGCATTGCTAAGAGAATAAACAGTTCTGTCCTGGAGAGGGCAAAACCAAGCTGCTCTGTGATTCTTATAATTACCTTGTGCAATGTATACTATCATTCTTATTTTACAGGTAAGAAAACTGAGGTTTAGAGAGTTACACAGCTCCTAATATCATGTACCTAGTAAGGAAGATGAAATGTAAAACCGGTAGTTGAATTCCAAGAGACCTCTGGTGTGACCTGTGACCTAGTGGTAAGAAGGTGTATTGAATTCCCAAAGGTACATGGTTCAAATCCACCAGCTGCTCCTCAGGAGAAGAATGAACAGTATCCTCCTCTTCAATTAACTGGCTCTGAAAACCTGCTGGAGGGTCAGTTATGAGTCAGTTTTGACTCAATGGCACACAACAATAACAAAAGTTTAATTCCTAAATCTGCTTTCTTAATCACATACACCCACCTCACCTCCTTTCCTCAAAGGCCTTATTACCTGGCAATGACTGTGGAACACATAATATAAACTTCATTAAAGTTGGCTTTTTAAAAAATCTTACTTTGAGCCTCATCATTCAGGTTCCTCAAATTTTAATAAAATCTAGTTTAGTTTTGCACATTATACAGAAACTGACATTTTGAAAATGTTTCACCACAGAAGACATTCAGATGACCAGCAAGCACATGAAGAAATGTTCAAAATCCCTAGCTCTGAGAGATGCAAATCAAAACAACGATGCGATATCATCTCACCCCAGTCAGAATAGCAAAATTTAACAGAACAGCAAACAACAAATGCTGGCGAGGTTGTGGAGAAATTGGAACTCTTACTCACTGTTGGTTGGAGTGTAAAATGGTACAACCATTGTGGAAGGCAGTATGGTGCTTTCTCAAAAAGTTACAAACAGAAATACCATTTGACCCAGCAATTTTTTTTTTTAGCATTCAATTGCGATATTTTATTATTAGCTAAGTCTGTCCTATAATCTTTTTATCCCCTTTTTCTCTTTTTATTTAGTTTGTTTATTTTTCTTTTTTTAATTTTTATTTTATTTTATTTT
>NW_006399850.1:523193-535312 GCF_000299155.1 Elephantulus edwardii | reverse complement strand
TCTTTTACTTTTGAAAGAGAAGAGTGAACTGGGTGGGGGTGGAGGGGAGGCTGGGCAGGGAGAAAAGTGCAACAATGAATGAATGGAAATCCAAAGTCTCTGTACATTTTCATTTAAATTAATAATTTTAAAAATAGTTTTAAAAAAATTGAAAATGTTAATTTGATAACTTATAACACTAGAATAAAATCCCTAGAAGATACCTTGAAAATAAAAGTGTCAATGTACTACTCATCAAGCATATAGCAAACCAAATCAAATGCAATCAAGAAAATGTAAAAAGGAGACACACCTCCTTCTTCATCCGGTAATACTCATCAATGGCATACTGATATTTTGGGGTGCTGATGCCCAAAACAGATGCAATCTTCTCTCCAAGAAAGTCACACACTAAAGATACAAAAGTGAGAAGACTTACATAATTCCATAAACATTTCTTGAGTACTTTCTTTTGCAAGGCAGTGTAGGAATACAAATTACTATTCCTGTTCTTAAGGTTATTATGAAGACCAAGCCCATTTATCTTTTGTACATCTCTCATTATTTCCCCAAGAAGCAGAAATGGTTCCCTCTGAGATGCCAGTAATACGTTGTGTTTACAGCTCATGATAACACTTATCACTGGATATTATAATTATCTGTTATTATATATTTATTCAAGGGGAAATACATTTAAAGTAATGAGCTGGGCACAAAGAGACAAATAGCTTGTACTATTCCATTAATTGAGTGCCTACCATGTGCATGGCACTTGAAAAGAAGTCAGGCTCACAGAAGTTAAGGAGCTGACAGTGCTCCTTAAGTGTTACAAGCTGAAAAGGTAGATCTAAATTTCCAATCCAGGTCTGAATCTAAAGTTTATATTTCTTCCTTTACATCAAGTTGTCTAACACATACTCAATGGTGAGTAAAAAAAACCCAGTTAATTCTAACACAAAGCAGAAAGACATAACTTTAGGATTTAAAAACTTAACTTTATGATTTAAAATCTTCAAAGTTCATGTGATTGAGTTATAAGTTGATAAAGCATTTCCTTCAAATATTAGTTATATCTCAATTTAAGACATAGAAAATACATCAACATATGAATGAATTACAACTATAGGTTAAGAACAACCAGTCAGAATGAGAGAAGTATTAACAGAGACAAAATGGCAAAACAGTTGCCAACAGAAAGGGTTCAAGAGCATGAAAATCTGATTTAACATGATAGTAATTTTATGTTATTTTCTGAAAAATATAACCTAGATATAAAGATGTTTAAGTTAGATTAATATAGTGTATCTTCTACTACTAGCCATCTGCTGAAGATAAGCAATTTAACTTCTTGTTTCACCTTTATTTTGGAATCCCATAATTTGGCAAAGCTCCTTTTGGTGGAGCATATCACATCATATACAACATTCAAACAGAAAATCAATACCTGAGAGAGTGGATGTGGCAGCCCGAAGCATGTAAAACCATAAATAGGGGCCCCAGGTAAGTTTTGTCTGCAACAAGAAGTCAAGTTAGCAACATTTATACTTAAACTCATTTTATATATTTCAGAGCAGAAAAAAAGAACTAAAATAAAAAGTAGGATGCATATGTTCTATGTATACTACAGGCAATACAACCTACAACCCAATGAAAAATGTAAAACCTTCATAGACTTCCACAAAGACATCCTGCATTCATTCTACAACTACAACCACCTTAAAAGTTCAAGGAAAGAACCAAAGATGCAACCACCAAAGAAAATGGCCAATCATAGGATTAATTAATTATTCATGCATTGATAAGCCCTTTTTAAAACTTTTTCCTGTGATTTAGATGAAAGATTAGTTTTCCATTTAACAATTCACACGTTTCAAGTCTTTGATTACAATCCCCACATTTTAACAGCACTTTATCCACATCCTGTCTTATTTCTTCCTGCTCTCTGAACTTTGTCTTTAGGCAAATACTGCCTTCTAATCTCATATGGTTGGTTGTTCTTAGGAAGTCATACCTTCCTGGTTTCACGGTTCACCTTACAGGCCTGACATTGTTTGGCTGCAAATTGAGTCAGGGAGTTTGGGGACACGGTGCTGTCTATTTCAGACTTTAAGGATGACTAAGCTATAGTTTTAGGGATTCCACTAACCTTTATAAAACCAGTAAGTCTGGTCTTTTTTTTATCATTTTGAGTTTTGTTACCCTTTATCCAGGCCCTTCTACTGTGATCTCTTTCAGATCGGTTGATAGTAACAGCTAGACACCATCTAATTATTCTGATTTCTGGGTTGTGGAAGCTGGGTCTATTACACCTCTAAATTGTTTCTATGTTTTACTCTTCTGTACTCCAGAGAAAGACTAATAATTACATCTTAGGTGGCCACTAGCTGATAAACCATTTTTATGAGTTAAACCCATACAATCACAAAACCCATAAGACACTTTCTCCTATCTTGCTGTGTTGTGGGGTTTTTTTTGGTTGTTTTCACTGTTCATAAATACAATACCAGGGAGGATGTGCTATCTATACAAAGAACCTTAAGAGTCCAATGTTCTTATTATGTTGTAGTGGGGAAGTAAGCATGTTAAGGTTTAGAAAAACAAAGCAGCATAACTACAGGTTTATCAATCAAGCTTTTAACAGTGGGGGAAAAAACAAGCTATGAATAAGTATAAGATGAATTTTTTATGTCTTTAGAATTAAAAAGGACTAGACAATGCAACAGAAGACAAGCTCAATAACTGCTAGGCTGAAACCAATGGCAGAATGCAATCATAATTAGTCCTGTTTCTGTAACTCCATAGAGCCCCAGACAGAACAGACTTAATGGTAAGTTTAAGTGTAAGGTTGCTGACTAAAAGTTCAGCAGTTCAAATCTCCTAGCCACTCTACAAGAGAAAGATGATTTCTCTTTTATCCTTGTTATAGCCTTAGACACCTTATGAGTCTCTTCTACCCTGTCCTATAGGGTTGCTAAGAGTCAGAGCTGACTTAACAGTCGTAGGGTTCTATAAAATCTACAGAGGACTTCTATGAAGCTCACCAAATAGTTTGTCTGCTTAAATTAAACTGGTGATAGAACATGTTTCAAAAAGCAAGCATACTATCGAGTCTCCAATAAAATATATTAATATATTTTTACATTAATAAATTTTGGTTTCAATAAGAGATAAATATATCTGTAATAATTACTTTGATAATATACACACACAATGGATATCTGTAAGATTGAGTAGCAAATACCAAGACATCTGTACAAAGGGCTAAAGCTGAAAGAAGAAAACAACATATAGGCAAGTTCTGCCATGAAAAGCAGGTAGGTTTATTTCTGTGGAGGTAATAAAAGGCAACGATGTGACTATGGGCACTAAGATGCACCTACCCTAAGCTGTAATATTTTTCAACTGCTTCATATGCATACAAAAAGTAGAGAATGAATGAAGAAGATCAAATAAGAATTGATACCTTTGAATTATGATGCTAATATTAATATACCATGGACTGCTAGAAGCATGAACAAATCTGTCTTTGAGGAAGCACAACCACAATGTTCCTTCGAAGGGAGGATGGCAAGACTTCATTACACGTGCTTTGGACATGTTATCAGGAAGGTGCTTGGAGAAGGACATCATGCTTAGTTGAATGATAGCAGCAAAGAGAAGACTCTCAACAAGACAGAACGATGTCATGGCTGCAACAATGGGCTCAAGCAGAGCAGTGACGGGGGCAGCGAGTCAAGTTATTGGGCAGCACCTAATTAGAATAGGTCTGAAAAGACCTAGATTTAAGGTAGGTTCTGCACCTCTATTTACTCAAGAGCGAACATTCAAGCAAACAAATAGATTCAACCAAAAAAAGAATGTGTATTTCAGATTCACTTGATCAAATCTGTTGTAGCGCCTACATTCTGAGCTTAAGTGGTCTTTTATGTCAGGATAAAGACTAAAGATTTTGAGATGTTCTAGCATTAGTGTTTATTTTATGGTTTTTCGCAAACAAGACAGCTTCAAAAGTATGGGAATTGAAACCAGTTTCTATAACATGTAATAAAAGAAAGGGCCAAGGTACTGCTTAGTAAACAGAAATGTCTTAAAGGAAAGAATATATTTCTCAGTGGACCAGTTCTCCTGGGATTGTATCTAGAGAGAATAATTGTTAATGTCCAAGCTGTGACTACAAGAGCAGAGGCAAACCTGCTCCACAGCTGAGGAATTATTCAAGGAATTTGCAATAACTTCAATCATTATCCACACAGTTATACAGAATTAATGTAAAGAGCCCTCAATTAGAACAGTGACCTTCTTGATCAAAAGAATAACAGCAAGAGTCTGTACAAGAACCTTGCCACCACTGCCAGCCATCACCATGACACCATCAACTTAGCAACAGACAGACCTGCGACAAGGTCTGGAAGCCTCAAGACTTTCCATTTATGGTGCTGAAATGCAAATGGATTTATTCTTCTCTCAAAAATGTAAATATAAGTTCCTCCCTCCCCATTAAGATATATTCTCTTCTTGCTTTTAAATAACTTATTTTCAAGTTATAAAAGTTATGTTTGCTTATTATAATAAATGAGAAATAATAATACGGTAAAGTATAAAATGAATTTAAATAATCCATTTTTCTATCAGCAAGATATAAACATTTTAGCCTCTTCTTCTAGACTCTTTGTAATAATATTTATTTGGAAACTATATTAGTGAAACTGGCTCAGGACAGGGCAGGCTACAGAGATGTTGTTCATAGGGTCGCTATGAGTTGCAGGTGACTAGCGGCACATAAAAACAACATACATACATCTGAAAATCAATGTTAAGAGAATTACAAGAAATTAAATTCTTAAGGTATAACAAGGCAAAAATATCTAAGTGAATAATTACTATGGAAGTGTAAAAAAGACCTAGGTCTCACTGCACTGCTAACAGGCTGGTGGTTCAAACCCACCAGCTGCGCTGCAGCAGAAAGATGGACAAGCTCCTCCTATAAAGACTTAAGAGCCTCAGAAAACCAATGGAGGGTCACCACAAGTCAGAATCCACTTAATAGCAGTAGATATTTTAGGGTTTATCAAGAATCATATACTAGGTTGCTGCTTGGAGGCAAGAATTCTGAGGCTTCATCTGACATAGCTTGGGCATGTTGCAAGGAGGGACCAGTCCTTAGAGAGGGAAATCATGCTTGGAAGGGTGGAAAAAAAGAGAAAGAGAGGAAGACAATCAATGAGATGGATGGATTCAGTGACTGGGGTAATGAGGGTAGGTGTGTCAGAGACAGTAAGGTTGGCACAGGATAGAGCAGGTTTCAGGGCTAATGGACATGGGGTCGCTATGAGTCGCAATCGACTCGATAGCACATAACAATAACAGCATACTAGTTGTTGTTTTTGTTGTTGTGTATCGGCAAGTTGGAACTGACCCATAGCTGACTCTCGAGGCAGTTTAATCACATGGGAAGAGACTGCCCATCTTTCTCCTGCAGAGCAGCTGATACAGAGCTCCCTGAATAGTAGTGTTATTCTTAAATCTTTATTCTAAGTATCACCTGGGGGTTTTGTGTATGTGTTTGATGTGTTAATTTGGGTCTGTTTTATGTATCTACAATGTAACTAATATCTTTTCAAAATGTTTTTATCCTATCAGATATGTAATACATTAATGAAGTAAATAAAAATGGAAAATCTCTTCACAATAATCTGGCTCAATTACTCCAATGGACAAGTACTGCCAGTCAAAGTTCTGGCAGATGATAAAGATGACACACTCGAAACTGGCCTTTATGAGAAAAGTTAAATAAAAGGACAATTTACAAAGATGTAGAGTTTACAAAGCTAACAAAGAACAGAACAATATCCCTGGTTAGTAATCTCACAAGGGGTGAGAAGAAAAAGCCAATTACCGGGAATCCAGAAAGAGCAGCGTAATAGAAGTTTCCCAGTAAGCCCTGTAGCCCTTAGCAAGCAAAGCAGTTACCTCTGCTGAAATCATATCAAATTATATACTGTTGTTGTTGCTGTTAGGTGCTGCTACCACTCACAACCCTGTGTACATTAATGATTAAAATTTTCCTCAGAAAAACCCTAAATTTAGGGTGAAAAAATTGCTCGTAGGTAATTAAAATGGAGAGTTCTATTTGCTGGTTAGGGAGCTCTGGTGGCTTAGTGGTAAGAAGCTGTGCTGCAATCCCAAAGGCACAAGGTTCGAATTATCCAGCTGCTCTATGGGAAAATGATGAATATCTCCTCCCATGTGATTTACTGCCTCTGGAAACTGGCTGGAGAGCCAGCTAGAGTCAGCTATGTTGTTATGTTGTGACATAATAAAAATTTGTTAATTACAAATAATACTATGTTGAGACATTTTTATTTACAATTCCAATAAAATAGCACTTTTATCAGCTTTAGGCTGAGCTTACAACAGAAAGTTGGCAATAAAGCAACATCTATTTTCTTAAAAATAGCACTATACTCATAGGGATATTAACTAACATCAAAGATAACTAATTTTAAAGCTATAGAATGAATGTTGAGATTTGATCCATCACTCAAATTAATGTCAAACTACAAAATGATATTGCGTAAGAACTATAGGGAAAATTAAGGCATTTATAATAGTTTTTAAAATTCTAGTGGAACCTGAGGTATGATTTCTTGTAGCACTAAACTAGTACCAACTTACATGTATATAGATCTTAAGTCATTTTTCAGTTAAGTTTTTATCCTTATTACCTCATGCAATCTTTAAAAGCAACTCTGAATGTAAATGTTACTTCTCTTTTCTTTTTAATCATGGAATCTGAAGAGAGTTAAGTCTTTGACTTAAGATACAGCCAAAATGGAAAGCAAGCTTCAGACTTCCCAGGCTGAAGGAAATAAATATAAGCATCTTTCTTACCACGAGTCAAGGGCCTAAAAGTTGATGGAAATCCTTATGCTGCTACAAGGTCTTTTCAAGGGTACATTTTCAGGAACCTAATACATATCCTTCATGTGGCCATGCCTTTATCACTAATTCCTATGTAAGTATAGAGGAACTTCTCAGACAGCAACTTCTAAAAAGATACACAAGAACTCCTTCAAAAGAATTTTTAAGAAGAAAACAAAATTTATCCCAACAATTCTCCCACTGAATGAAACATTTCTGTATTACTCCACATGCATTTGGGATTGCTTTCAGATTATATAATGTACAACAATCTTTTGAATACTTTCCGTAGTAGAGAATTTGGATCTAACTGGAAAGTAAAAATAAATTTAGAACCAATTATGATGAATAATGGGGAGTAGTACTTGTTTACAAATCAAATAAAAATACTTCTCTGTCTTGTTATGCTTTATTTTTCTTGATTGAACTTTTCACATCTTCATTTCGTATATATTTATTTGTTTGCTGCCTATCTGGCTCACGAGCATATAAGAATGCAAGTTTATTTTGTCCACTGTTGATAGAACGGTGACACAGTCTCAATGATAAAAGGGACCTATAACAGTACTTACTAGAAGGCCAGTAAGAATTTTATTAACTACACTCTCAAAATTTCTATTTGGAAGGAAACACTCCTTTTCTAAGTATACAACTTTCCTTTTACCCTCTATGATTTAAGTAAAAATTTACAAATTGGTTTTCCATTCATCCATTCACAAACATTTTATTTTATAACATTAATTACAATACCTACAGAGTAATCATCCTCGTCCAACTTCCTCCCTGTAATTCTCATTTCTTTTAGTTCTTTTAGCCTACCCCTTCCTGCCTTCTGAAGTTTTCTCTTTGGGCAAATTCAGCACTTCTGATGTGGTGGTACAAAAAAGCTTTATCCTCACAACTTTCATAATCTCAGTATTTTCAAACTTAGCTAGTTAGGTACACAAATTTAAGTACTGTGGCCTCCTATCTTCTAAGAGAAAGCTGAAACAATGTAAAAAAAATAATAATAGTTAAGCTTTGGCAGCAAGGTCTTTAATTCAGTCTGTGATTCAAGCGTTTTTAAGGAAAACTTCACAAACTAATAAAGGATTTTGACATTCAAAATAATTTCAGGCTAAAAGAAATATTTGCATTCAAATTATTTATTTTCTACTAAGATAATAAATGTAATTTTATAATTAGAATGTAGTTTATAAGGGGAAGCAAATTAATCTGAAGGAAACCTTAGAAAAAACAATCATCAGTATTTTAACATACCGGATCAACAGTAGGCAATACATCTTTCTTCTCTAGACCATCAACTTCATCTTCATCTGTGCTATATTCTTCCATTGTTTCACCACTTACAAAATGGATGACTCTTCTTGGGACTTTCTTCTTTTTTCCTACAATTCCCAGCTCTACATTTTCAAAGCCTCTCTCACTACTCACCTAAATAAATAAGTAAGAAAGAAAATAGTTCCAAATGGCATTCATTTTCTTTCAAATAACAAAAAAATTTGACTATTTTATTTAGAGAACAAAGAATTATGAGTACTTAAATATTTTTTAAAAATAGATCATACATTCAAAAGATACATAAAGGATATATTTAGAGTATAGTAAATAATATAGTGAACATCTATTCAACAAACACTCAAGAAAAAGAACTTAAATTTTTGTTTGAGTCAACAGCTAAGAAATCGAACATTATACTTCAAGTCATATCAATCCCACAGTGGTGTAATAGTGAAGATATGTAGAACACTCATAATTTTTTAAAATAATGACAATTCATTAACATGTAATAGGACAGGAAAGCATAAACCTGTACAAATTTGTTGTGGTGGTGGTTATCAGGCACCATGGAACTGACTATAACCCAAATAGATCTGCATAGTGTCCTACCCTGCATCCTCTTCAGTCTCCACCATGCTCAAGCCCATTGTGGTCAATGTAATAATTAAAAACTTTGAGGTTCTTCCTCTCTTTTGCTGAAACTCTAACCTTACCAGCATGATGTCTTTTTCCAAGGACCAGCCCTCCTCCTGACAACATATCCAAAGTATGTGAGATGAAGTTTCACCATCCCTGCCTCTATGAAGCATCCTGATCACACTTCTTTTAAGACAGATTTGTTTGTTCTTTAGGTAGTCCACTTTAAAGGCATTGATTTTTCTCTGGTCTTGTTGTTTTTGTTATGTGCCATCAAGTCGCTTGCGACTCATAGCGACCCTATGTACAAGAGACCTAAACACCATTCTATCCTGTGCCAACCCCGCCATCTCAAACACACTCATTCCCACCACTCCACTCACAGAATAGATCCGTCTCATCGAGGGTCTTCCTCTCCTGTGCCGTCCCTCAATGCTCCCAAACAAGATGTACCTCTCCAAGGACCAGTCCCTCCTTGCAACATGTCCAAAGTATGTCAGACGAAGCTTTAGAATCCTTGACTCCAAGGAGCATTCTGGCTTCAACCTCTCCAGGACAATCCTGTTTGTTCTCCTAGCAGTCCATGGTATATTCAACACTCTTCTCCAGCACCACAACTCAAAGGCATCAATTTTCTTTCTATCATCCTTATTCACTGTCGAACTCTCCAATGCATAGCTTATTCCAGAGAACTTTCCAACATCATTTGTTTTGTTTTGTTTGGTTTGGTTTTCCTCTCTCCAACATCTTTGGATCTGAGCTTAACTACATCCAGGCAAATAAAAATTCTGATAGTTTAGTAATAAGGAACTGTCTGACAATGCAAAGGTACACAGTTTGAATCCACCAGCTCCTGCTATGGGTAAAGATACACAATCTCCTCCATGTGATTTACAGTCTCTAAACATCCTACTGGAAATTCAGCCACAGGTCAGTTCTGACTCAATGGAACACAACATCTGGGCATATTTTAGCTTAACTTGAACCCTTTTTCAAAACAAACTCAGTCTACCACCAGGTTAGAAATGATTCATAGTTGGCTCTCCAGTGAGCTTCCAGATACCGTAAATCACACAGAGAAAACTGCCCATCTTTCTCCTACAGAACAGCTGTGGATTTGAAATGCCTTCCTTTGGGTCAGCAGTACAACTCCTTACCCACTAGGACACTTGTTGTTGTTGTTGTTGTTGTTGTTGTTGCTGAATGCCATTGAGTCAAGCACGACTCAGCGACTCTATGAATAAAAGGCCTGAGGCCTTTCTATAACTATCATCATTTATCAAAGGTCATAGAGTTTCCAGAGGCATGTTCTTTGGGCAATGGACGCTTCCAAAGTAGGCCACTAGAGCTCCCAAATTAAAATCAAGACAAGAGAATGTCAAATTAAAGTACTTTTAATGTCAAACAGGTACCAAAAATTAAAAACAACATAGAGAGAATGGTTGACTTTGTATAGAATGCATGTCCCAACTAAAAATATTTAAATTGAAAAATGTAGAACTTTGGTGCAAGTCATAAAACTGACTTATATGGAAAATCTGCAAAGCAGGTCATTAATGTGTTATTTCTAATGAACTACCAAATCTCTTCACAAATAATAATGGAGGTGACAGTTGTATTCTTTACAGTATAAATATTCTACTAATTTAAAATAATAGTAGTCTATAGAGTTTTTCCTTCAGCTTAAGAAATGCTGAGAGAGTCCGGCCCTTTTGATTTTCTGACTCCAGCTCTCTGCACATTTCATAATAGTGTCTTGCTTTGTCATCCCAAGCTAACTTTTGAAATTTTCTATTCAGCTCTTTGATTTCTTGATTTCTTCCTTTAGCTTTGGCTTCTCGGCGCTCTCATGCAACATTCAAAGTCTCATCTGACATCCATCTTGGTCTTTTCTTCTTCTTCAGCCTTTGTAATGATCTTTTGCATTCTTCATGGACGATTTTCTTGATATCCTCCCAGAGCTCATTTGGTCTACGCTCATTGGTGCTCAAGGCCTCAAACCTGTTCCTGAGATGGTTTTGAAATTCGAGCAGGACAGACTTAAGGTCAAATCCTGGTTCCCGTGGACTTGACTTAATTTTCCTCAACTTCAGCTTGAATTTGCATATGAGTAGTTGGTAGTCTGTCCCACAATCAGCACCCGGTCTGGTTTTCACTGCTGATATTGAGCTTCTCCAGCAAATCTTTCCACAAATGTAATCTGTTTGATTCCTCTGCATGCCATCAGGTGAGATCCATGTATATAGCCTCTGTTTATATTTCTTATAAAAGGTATTTGCAATGAATAAATCATTGAATGTGCAGAACTCTATCATTCTCTCTCCAGCCTCATTTCTCTCACTGAGCCCATGTTTTCCAGCTACTGATCCTTCTTCCCTGTTCCCAACTTTTGCATTCCAGTCGCCCATTATTATTAATGCATCTTGATTGCATGTTTGATCAATTTCTGACTGGAAAAGTTGGTAAAATTCTTCTATTTCCTCTTCTTTGGCTCTAGTTGTATATTTGAATGATAGTGGTATTCACTGGACGTCCTTGTATGTATATGGATGTTATCCTGTTGCTCACCACACTATTTCAGGATAGATCTAAAAATGATTTCTTAAATTATGAAACGAACCCCATTTTTTCTCACCTTTTCATCCCCAGCATAGTAAATCTGATTCAAAATGTCCCATGCCAAGCCATCTCATTTCGCCAATAACTAGTATGTCAATATTTATGTGTTCCATTTCTTTCTTAACAATGTCCAATTTTCCTACTTTCATGCTTCTCCCATTCCACGTTCCAATCACTAGTGTCTCCTTAACAGCTGTTTCTCCGTGTTTCCATTTCTAAGATCTCAGCTTCTACTGCCATGTCTGTTAATCCAAATGCCAATCTAAGTGTGCTCCATTGTACATCGGGTTTTCGAAGGCCTGTAATTTCAGAAGTGGATGGCCAATCCTTCTTCTTAGTCTGTCTCATATAGTTTGGGTAGAATGTTGAATGATCCAGGAAGTATAAAAAGAAGATGGAAAGACTACACAAAGTCACTGTATCAGAAAGAATTGGCTGACACAGAGGAAGTTCGTGAAATAACATGAGCAAGAACCTATGGTGATGAAGGAGGAAGTTCAAGTTGCTATGAAGGAATTGGAAAAAAACAAGGCTACAGGAGTTGACAGCATACCAATCAATTTATTTCAACAAACAGACGCTGCCCTGGATGTGCTTACTCAGTTATGCCAGGAAATCTGCAGGACAGCCAGTTGGCCAATTGACTGGAAGAGATCGATATTTATTCCCATTCCAAAGAAAGG
>NW_006399850.1:490584-522148 GCF_000299155.1 Elephantulus edwardii | reverse complement strand
CTTTGTCTGACATACTTTGGGCATGTTGCAAGGAGGGACTGGTCGTTGGAAAGGGACATCATGTTTGGGAGAGTGGAGGGACGGTGGAGGAGAGGAAGACCCTCAATGAGATGGATCGATTCTGTGAGTGGATTGGTGGGAATGAGTGTGTTTGATACAGGGAGGTTGGCACAGCATAGAAGCATAGAACAGTGTTTAGGTCTCTTGTACATAGGGTCACTATGAGTCGCAAGCGACTTGATGGTAGATAACAGCAACACCAACAATAGATTTTTAATTGCATGCATACTTAGCTCTTAGGGAAATGTTACTTTTACTTCGTAATTCAAATTCCGAGTAAATGCTTATTGTAGGAGAGAGTGAATTATTTTCTTTGTACTATCATCTTAGATAAATTCCTAAAAAAGATTTTATCTTCCTATTACAGTACAGAAACTCCCTGTCATTGAGTATAATCCAACACACAGTGACTTCCATTAGATTCCAAGGCTATAAATCTTTACAGGAGAAGACTGCCCATCTTTCTTATATGTAACAACTGGTGGATTTGTATTGTCAATCTGTCAGTTAGTAGCCTTAACACCTTATGTGTACAATACACTACCAGAGGGGAAAAATACACTACCAGGGTATAGGATATGTAATTGTCAAAATAATCTGGTAACAGAAATTACAATGGAGGAGGCAGTACAGACAAGGATGGAAAAGAGGACTTAAGTCTTTTTTTTAATAACAAGAATATTTTCATGTATTATCAATATAATTTAAAAATCTAAGCTAAAACAAATGGTAAAGTTCCACAAAACTTGTCCTGTGTTAATAGGTTAGGATTCTCTTGGATAATTATGAGTGCAAAAACTTAGAACTCTAAAATCTCAGTAACAACAAAAAAAATAAAAGCAAAGCAACTATTCCGTACTCACTTGGAATAACAGAGCAGAGAGTTGGGAACAGAAGTACAATATAGAATGTGAAGCTAAATGCTTCCTTTGTCATTAGACCAGAAGACCTGGACTGTGCCTGGTTACTGTTGCTGAACATTCTGACCAAAGATTCCATAAAATAATCCTTATCAAAAGGGGGGAAATGCAGAGCAGTTTCAAATTATTACAAATTACAAATGTTCTGGAGCCAGACCTCTGAAACTGAGATACTTTTAAAACCTTAAAACAAAATTACACTTTAAAAAGTTAATTTTTTTTTAAAAAAAGGTCTTACTTAAATAGTGTGCTTTTAAAAGAACTATCTATATGGGATCAGCACCACTGGAATTAGGAATCTTAGTAGATACTGGTTTTCTGTTATTCAGGGAGAGTTAACAGACAAGGAGGGTAAGAATGGTTGCACAACTCTAAGAATATACTCAATGTCACTAAATGATACACATAGAAACTGTTCTATTGATGTATATGTCATTGTGTGTATTTTTTGAGAGTATGGAAACTATAGAACAATATCAATTATTTCACATGCAAACAAGATTCTACTGACGATTATCCAAAAATGACTAGAACAGCACATCAGCAGAGAACTGCCAGAAATCCAGGCTGGGTTTAGAAGGGGTTGTGGTACTAGGGATATCATAGCTATTTTAGATGGATCTTGGCTGAAAGCAGGGAGTACCAGAGGAATGTCTATCTGTGCTTCAATGATTATGCAAAGGCTTTTGACTGTGTGGACCATAACAAACTGTGGCTGACTCTGAGAAGAATGGGAATCCCAGAACACTTGATCATAATAATGAGAAACCTATACTTGAAACAAGAGGCAGTTGTCAGAACAGAGCAAGGAAACACTGCATGGTTCAAAATTGGGAAGGGTGTACGCCAGGGATGTGTCCTGTCTCCATACCTTTTCAACAGGTATGCAAACAAATCATCTGGGAGGCTGGGCTCTATGAGGAGAAATGCAGCATCAGGATTGGTGGAAGATCTATCAACAATCTGCGTTATGCAGATGACACAACCGTGCTTGCTGAAACTGAAGAAGACCTCAAGCACTTGCTGCAGAGGGTAAAGGACTGTAGCTTTCAATATGGATTGAGGCTCAGTGTCAAGAAGACAAAGATTCTCACCACTGGACCAATTGGCAGCATCAGGATGGACGGTGAAGAGATTGAGATTGTTAACAACTTTAGTCTGCTTGTCTCCACGGTCAACACTCTTGGCACCAGCAGCCAAGAAATCAAAAAACATATTGTGATGGTAAAGTCTGCTATTAGGGACCTCTCCAGGGTACTGAAGAGCAATGGTGTCACTCTGGAGACTAAGGTGCGTCTGATACAGGCTATGGTTTTTGCTGTCACTTGTTATGCATCAGAGTTGAACAATGACTAAGGAGGATAGAAGGAGAATTGATGCCTTTGAGCTGTGGTGCTGGAGAAGAGTATGAATGGACTGCCAAGAAAACAAACAGATTCATCCTAGAGAGGGTTAAATCAGGCTACTCCTTGGAGGCAAGGATTCTGGGGCTTCATCTGACATACTTTGGACATGTAAGGAGGGACAGGTCCTTGGAGCGGGACATCATGCTTGGGAGGGTAGAGGGACGGCACAAGAGGGGAAGACACTCTATGAAGTGGATAGATTTAGTGACTGGGGTAATTGGGATGGGTATGTCAGAGGCAGTGTGATTGGCACAGGATAGAGCAGGGTTTAGGGCTGTTGTACACAGGGTCGCTATGAGTCGCAAGTGACTCGACGGCACATAACAACAACAAGTGCTGAAGAAGCACACTGTACAGAGCATGAACTGCCAAGAGAACAAACAGGTCTGTTCTGGAAAAGGTGAAACCATTTTGCTGCTTGGAGAAAAGGATTTTGGAACTCTGTCTCACATTTTGGCCATGCTCTCAGGAGGGTTTGAGGGTCCAGTCCTTAGAAGGGGACATCATGCTTGGAAAGGTAGGTCAATCACAAGAGAGGAAAACCCTGGATGACATGGATTGATTGACATAATGACTGTGGCAAAGGAATCGGGTGTGTCCGAGATGGTGATATTGGCTTAGGACAGGGCAAGGTTCAGAGCTGTTGTTTATAGGGTTGTTACAAGTCTATTCAACTCAAAGGCACATACAATTATGGGATCAAAGTAACAACAGCATCCCTGAAAGATTAGTTAGGAATCTCAGGAGGCAGTGAGTTTGTTATTTGGGGAGGAATTCCAGAAAACGAGGAAGAGAAAGGCTGCACAATTCTAAGAATATAATTTATCTCACTAAATGGTACACAAAGAAACTGTTGAATTGGTGTGCACTTCACAGTAAAAATAAAATCGATAAAATTTAAAAGAAAAACGTTGGTTCTTTCTCTCCTTCACTTTCCAAAGCTTAGTAGCCAATTAAGATTATCATCCAGCCATATTTAATCTAAAGAACACATGGATTGTTCCATAACAAACAGGACATTATTAACAGTAACTATTCCTGTACATCATGGAATTTTTATTGGGGCAGCATGGACTATACATAGGTTGACTTGGAAGACAAAATTCCGATTCTCCCTAGCCTTGTTTTTTTTCCATTCAAATAAATTTCAATGCTCAGTAAGGAAATAGCTCATTTGCTGTGTTATTGGACAACAAATAATACCAAATCATTTAAGCAAATAATTTTCTTTACCAAATCATTTCTTCCACCTTTGGATCCCAAGGACCTGAGGTCATCCCTACTCAATCTCATGCTTTGCCCTTGAGAATGATATGACTTTCAGATGTTCTGAAATCAACTTTTCTTTCAGACCATGACCTGACTTTGTTGTTAGAACTGCTGAGTGGATATGACTCATAAAGAATCCATGAACAGACCTGAATCCTATCCTATGCCATCCTCACCATCTCTGATACACTTGAGTCCACAGCTGCAAGTCACCCTATCAATCTACCTTTCTAAGGAATGTCCTTTCCTAGCAACATCCCCAAAATATGTAAGTTCAAGTCTCATCATTCTTGCCTCCAAGGAACACTCTGACTACACTTTTTCCAAGATAAATTTGTTTTGTTTTTGGCAATACAAGGGATGAATATTCAGTGCTCTTCTCCAACATCACAGTTCAAAGGTATCAATCCTATTATCTTCTTGTACAGCACTCAGCTGTATAGCACATGATTAAAAAGATCACTACCTTGAGTTGTTGTTGTTGTTGTTGTTAGGTGCTGTCAAGTAAAGTAGGTCTGATAGTGATCCTATGAACAAAAGACCTAAACCCTGCCTGTTCTATCCTGCACCCTCCTCACACTTCCTGACACACAAGAGCCCATTGCAGCAGTCACTATACCAATCCACCTATTTTAGGGTCTTCCTCCTCTTCACCAACTGTCCACCCTTCGCAACATCGTGTCTTTCTCTAAGGAATAGCATCTCTTAGCAACATGCCCAAAGTATGGGAGATAGTCTCATCATTCTTGCCTCCAAAAGCTGCATTATCTCCAAGACATATCTGTTTGTTTTCTTGGCCATCCATGGGATGTTCAGTGCTCTTCTCCAATACCATAGTTCAAATGTGTCAATTCTTTTTCTGTCATCCTTATTCATTATCCAGCTCTCAGCAAGTAATCAGAAAGATCATGGCCTGAATATGACACACCTTAGCCGTCAAACTGACATCACTGCTCATGGAAAGGTCCCTAACTGCATATTTTTCCCAGTGCAGTGTGTCTCCTTTTTTTACTGACTGCGGGTGCCAATGGTGTTAATTGTGGATCCAAGCAAGATGAAGCTTTTGACAGTTCCAATCTGCTCTCCATCCATCATGACGCTGCCTATTGGTCCACTGTCAGAATTTTGTTTTCCTGACATTGAGATGCAATCCATACCAAAGGCTGCATTCCTTGATTTTCTGCAACAAGTGTTTCAATCCTCACTTTCAGCAAGCAGGATTGTGTCATCTGCATAATGCAGGTTCTTGATGAATCTCTCTCCAATCCTGATTTCACACTCCTCCCAGGCACACATTCTTTGGAGAAGTCCTTGACAGCAGATGTGCCCAAAGCCATATGTCTCTGGATCTCTTGACTGCTGACACTAAGGGTATTGACTGTGGATCCAAGTAAGATGAAATCATTGACAGTTTCAATCCTCTTTTCATCTATCCTGATGTTGCCTATTAGCCAAGTGGTAAGGAACTTTGTTGTTGTTTTTTTGAGGTTGAGATATACCCCACGTTGAAGGCTACAGTCTTTGAACTTTTGCAGCAAGGGTTTCAGGTCTTCCTCACTTTCAGCAAGCAAGTTTGTGTCATCTGCATAACACAAGTAGTTGATGAGTCTACCTCTGAGCTTTCTGTCACATTCTCTTCAGAGTCCAGTTTCATGAATTATTTGCTCAGCACACAAACTGAATAGGTATGAAGTAAGGAATATAACTCTGACACACACCCTTCCTCATTTTAAACCAGACAGTGTTGGCTTTTCAGATCCTTTTATTTTCTATGCAAAGGTAAGATAGGTATCAAGACATGACACTAATTGGATAAAGCTAATACCAAAGGAGATCAGTCAGTGAATAGGGTTGAGACTATTAATAGCATACCAGCAAGTAGCATTAAATATCAGAGCCTCTCACTGATTCTTTCATTGATTTAAATTTTCTTTCTAAGACACAGGCAAAAAAAAAAGAAGGGGTGTTTCTCATTGGCTCAACATTTTTGTGTCTATGTCCATTAACCCTGACTCTTGGCTATCATTCTTCCCAAAAGCTGAGAAAAAATCCACCAAGAAAGCTGAATCATTCCTATGTTTCAGTCCAATATCAAAGTTAGAGAAGGAGAAATAGAACATTGAATAGTATTCTGAATTAAAATAATATTTCCTCTATAGAAATAGTTTTAAATCAAGAAAGATGTGCATAAGGGTTGTATTCTTTCTCCATACCTATCAGTATACTGAGCAACTCATTCAATAAGCTGGACTATATGAAGAATGTGGAGGATGACTCTTCAACAACCTACATTATGCAGATGACACAATGTTACTTGCAGGATTGTGCTTGTGGAGGACCTAAAACATTTGATGCAGTAGATCAAAGACTACAGCCTTAAAGAGGGGTTATATATTAACATCAAGAAAACAAAAATCCTCACCAATAGGTCAACAGGTAACATCATGATAGATAAAGAAAAGAAAGAAAAACAATTTCCTTTTACTTGGCTCTACAAACAATACTCATGACAGCAGCAGTCAAGAAATCAAAAGTTGTGTCACCTTGAGAAAATCTGCTTCAAGGACCTCTTCAAAGTGCTAAAGAGCAAGGATGTCAGTTTAAAGACTAAGTTGTGCCTCATCCAAGCCACGATATTTTCAACTGCTTCCTATGCATCTGAAAGTTGGGCAATAAGGATAACAGAAAAAGAACTGATGCTTTTGAATTGTGATGCTGGTGATGAGAACTGAATCCATGATTCAGTACCAAAAAGGGGGCGGGGGGGGAATCTGCCTTGAAGGAAGTGCAAATAGAGTGCTCCTTAGAGGAAAGGATGGTGAAACTTCATCTCACTTACTTTGGGCATGTTGTCAGGAGAAACCAGTCCTTGGAGAGAGACATCATGCTGGGAAAGAAAGAGGGTCAGCAAAAGTAAGGAAGAGCCTCCAGAAGATGGATTAACACAGTGATTACCACCATGGGCATGACAGAGATCATGATGGTGATGCCACAGGATGGGGCAAGGTTCAAACTTGCTGTTCATAAGGTTGCTGTGAGTCTAAGTCAACTCAATTGCACCTAACAACATAACAACAAATAATATTTTTAAAAAATTTGTTCTATTCAACACATTTAATGTGTAAATTTTTAATTAAAGAGAGTTTAAGGCTTGTTTTAAATTAAAAATATCTTCTTATTTGGTGAAGTTCAATTTTAGGTTTGGCTCTTAATAAAGGGTCAGAAATTATTCTGTAAAGGGCCAGATAATATTTTAAGCTTGATGGCCCATATACTTTCTGTCACAACTACCAAGCTCTGAGAAAGCAGCTATAGACAACTATAAATGAATACAATGTGACTGTGACCCAGTTAAATTTTACCTATGAAAAAGGTGACTGGTCATTGCACTAACAGGTTTGTCAATCCTTGATCATAAGAACTAGACTACATGTAAAAATCTGTGAAACCCTCTGTGATGATGAATTCTACTTGCGGGAGAATAAAAACACAATTTGCAGTGAAGCAAGGCACAGAGAAACAAGACCAATTTGTAAGCAATTTGGTAGAATTTCTGACAATTATAAACGAAAGGGTTTGTGGTGTTTGGGTTTTTTTTTAATTTTGCAAAAGTTCATTCTTATAGACAATAAACCTTCAAGAAAAGCTTTCCACTATAACTCAACTCATTGCTGTCCAAGTCGGAACCAACTCAGCCAACCCTTTAGCAGGTCTTTGGAGGCTATAAAGTAAGGAGGAGACTGTCCATCTTCTGCCTAGGAAGCTGCTATTGGATTTGAACTACCACAGTAGCGCTATATATGGGTTCACAGCCCACTCATTATGCACTATGCCACCAGAGCTTCTTCCATAAATTACACAAATTCCATTTTAACAAACTTTAAATATATTAAATGGTTTCATAGCACCTGGAAATTTGATGTAACATCAATTAACATTTTACTCCATTTTAGTTTAACTAGACTATCAAAGCACATATCTTGTCCTCAGCCTTTTTTTTCAGGGCACTTTTCCTTTGTTTTTTTTTTAATGTTTTTACATATAGGCAATTTTCCTTTTATATACTCTCACAGCACTTGGCTGTTAACTGAAAGGTCAATGGTTCAGATTTACCAGTCATTCCACAAAGCTGTAGGAGTCTATTTGCATAAGGATTTATAGTCTTGTACTCTTATATGAATTATTCCACTGTGTCCTATAGGGTTGCTATGAGTCATAATTGACTTGATGGTAGTGGAGATAGCACCCAAAGTTCTTCCGTGAAACATGTATATTACACTTCAAATTATGCGAAACTTATACTTGGACCAGGAGGCAGTCGTCAGAACAGAGCAAGGGAACACTGCATGGTTCAAAACTGGGAAGGGTGTACGCCAGGGATGCATCCTATCTCCATACCTTTTCAACTTATATGCAGAACAGATTATCCGGGAGGCTGGGCTCTATGAGGAGAAATGTGGGGTCAAGATTGGTGGACGGACGATTTATCAACAATCTGCATTATGCGGATGACACAACCCTGCTTGCTGAACCTGAAGAGGACCTGAAGCGCCTGCTGCAGAGTGTCAAGGACTGCAGCCTACAATATGGATTGAGGCTCAATGTCAAGAAGAAAAAGATTCTCACCACTGGACGAATCGGCAGCATCAGGACGGATGGTGAAGAGATTGAGATTGTACACAGCTTTAGTTTGCTTGGCTCCATAGTGAACAGTCTTGGCACCAGCAGCTAGGAAATTAAAAGGCACATTGCCATGGGAAAGTCTGCTGTTAGGGACCTCTCCAAAGTGCTGAAGAGCAGTGGTGTCTCTGTGGAGACTAAGGTGCGTCTGATATAGGCCATGGTCTTCGCAATCACTTGTTATGCATCAGAGAGTTGGACAATGACCAAGGAGGATAGAAGGAGAATTGATGCCTTTGAGCTGTGGTGCTGGAGAAGAGTATTGAGAATACCATGGACTGCTAGGAAAACAAACAGATTTGTCCTGGGGGGGGTTAAACCGGGTTGCTCCTTGGAGGTAAGGATTCTGAGACTCCGTCTAACATACTTTGGACATATTGTGAGGAGAGACTGGTCCTTGGAGAGGGACATCATGCTTGGGAGGGTGGAGGGACGGCGCAGGAGAGGAAGGCCCTCTATGAGGTGGATTGATTCAGTGACTGGGATAATTGGGATGGGAGTGTCAGAGACAGTGCGATTGGCACAGGACAGAGTGGAGTTTAGGGCTGTTGTACATAGAGTCGCTATGAGTCACAATTGACTCGACGGCACATAACAACAACAACAGTTTTTAAGTAACAAATAATATGAGGCACAGAATGTATCCTCACTGATACACCCTTCAGCCTAAAGATCCTGGCTTGGTAACAGAAGTGCTAAATAAAGAAATGAATACTAATGAAAATTTTAACTCCTTTACAAGATATTAAAACTTGTGCAAACTTAGAGAAGCTATTATATAGAAATGTCTCAATAAGTCTTGGATGGCCTAGTGAGACCAAGTAGTGTCATTCTCCTTACTAAGGGTTATTCTAACTTCTTCCAAGATAAACGTGTTGGTTTGTCTGACAGTATAGTCAATATTCTTCCCCAACACCATAATTTAAAACAGTCACTTCTTCATTCTTCCTCATTAATTGTACACCTTTGTATGCAAATAAAAGAAAATACTAAGGCTTGAGTCAAGCACACCTTAGTCCTCTAAATAACATCTTTGCTTCTGAACACTAAAAAGGTCTTTTAAAGCAGATTTGCCCAGTGCAAATACATCCTTTGATTTGTTGACCTCTGTTTCCATTAGTGTTAACTGTGGATCCAAGTGAAATTAAATCCCTGACAACTTTATTAATCTTTTCTTCATTTATCGTGATATTATTAGACCATCTGTGAGGATTGTTTTGCTTTCTTCATGTTGGTGTATAATCCATACTGAAGCCAGCAGTTATTTATCTTCATTAGTGTTTCAAGTATTCTTCCTTTTCAGCAAGCATGAATGTGTCAGCAGTATATCATGTTCATGAATATGTATAGCTTGTTCATGAAGAGGAGAAGCCTCCTCAAAGCAGAGTTAACTTTAATGATAGACTTGGACTTGCTGCTATAGCACAGCTCACAATTATAAGAATCATATTTAAAACAAGGAATATATAAAGTATAAACCTAGAAAAAATGGAATTAATAAAAATGAAATGGAATTGCTTTAATGCAAATGAAATGTGAAATTGATCACACATGTAATCAAAATACATGAATTGTTGGTGATTAGAATACAAAAGTTGGGAAAAGATGCAGTAGTTGAAAAATACTGCCATTGTGACAAAAACAGTGCTGTACATTGAATGACAGAATTTGCAAAACCAATGACTTATTCATTGGAAGTAGTCTTTGTCAACAACATAGTGATAAGACTAGGATAAGAGTCATATTCACATAATGGAGTTCTTATAGACTGCATTACATCCCCTCATAATGTGTTCAGTTACTTGTTCTCTTAACAGTGAATGTGATCCTGTTTAGAAACAGGATTTTCTTTTGTTATGTTCATGATTATTACTAGAGTAGTTGTTGTTACTAGGTGCCTTCCAAACAATTATGACTCATAGTAATCACATCTATGTTTATTGCTATATTACTCACAATAGCAGAGAGACTGAAGCAACCAAGTGTCCATCAACCAATGAATGGATGGGAAAACTGTAGTACCTTTACACAATGGAGCATTACACAGCATGAAAAACAATTAGTTTGTAAAACATTACACAACATGGTGGAGCTTGGAAGACATAATGCTGAGTGAAATATCTCAGTCACAAAAAAACAAACACTGCATAACATCACTGGCACAAAATAAGTTAGACATGAGAAGGGAGAGTGGGAGAGAGAATAGTAAGAGTGGATAATGAACACTGCGTTAGAACAAATGAGGGGAAGAACTGTCTGAAAGGAAAGAATATATGATTAGGTATTATATGTGTGACAACAATCTGGAATAAACGGTGCATTGTGAGGTAGGTTGGGGGTGGGGAAGAAAATGCTCAACAATGAAAAAAAAAGCTAAATATTATTTAAAAAAACCCAAGTATGACTCATAACAACTCTATGAACAAAAGATCTGAACCTTATCCTATCTTGTGCTATCCTCATAATTTCTGACATACTCGAACCCACTGCAGTAGTCATTGTGTCAATCCATCTGGTTGAGGGTCTTCCTCTCTTTCACGGACCCTCCACTTTTCTAGGCAAGGTATTCTCACAACATGCCTAGAGTATGAAAGAAGAAGCTTTATCATTTTTGCATCCAAGAAGCACGCATGTACTCTCTCCAAGACATATCTGTTTGTTCTTTTGGCAGTCCGGGGATATTCAGTACTCTTAACTAACAGCACAGCTCAAAAGGTATCACTTCTTTTGTCATCCTTTTTCTCTGGCCAGCTCTCAGATGTATACTGACTGAAAAGACCATGGCCTGAATCAGGTACACCATAATCTCCAACCTGACGTAAATGCTCTTTAATAATTTAAAGAGGTCCCTAATTTCAGACTTTCCCAGCGCAATACATCTCCTGATGTCTTGACTGCTGGTACCAATGATACTGATTATGGATCCAAGTAAGATAAAGTCAGTGACAATTTCAATCATTTCTCCTACCTATCATGATGTTCCCTATTGGCTCAATGGTGAGAATTTTTGTTTTCTTGCTGTTGAGATGTAATCCATATTAAAGGCTGTAGTCTTTGATCTTCTACAAGCACACATTTCACTTGCAGCAAGCAAGGTTGTGTCATCTGAATAACATAGGCTGTTGATGAGTTTTCTTCTGATCCTAATGCCACCCACATTCTCCTTCATAAGAGTCTTGGCTTCTCAAATAATTTGCTCACCATACAGACTGAATAGTATTAAGAGAGGTTACAACTCTGACACACAACTTTCTTGATTTTAAACCATGTAGAATTCCCTTGCTCTGTTAGGATCACAGCCTCTTGGCCTAGGTATAGGTTTCTAGTGAGTACATTAAGTGTTCTGGGATTCCCATTCTTCTCAATGTTAGCCATAATTTGTTATGATTCACTTAGTCTATGTGTGGATGACTAAATTACTATGCCATTGCATAGTCAATAAAATACAGACAGACATTCTTCTGGTATTCTCTGGCCTTCAGCCAGGATCCATCCAACATCAAGAATGATATTCCTGGTGCCATCATCTCCCACCCTGAACTTTTGGCAATTTTCTGTCAATGTATTTTGCTAGCTGTTTTTAGATGATCTTCAGCATTATTTTGCTTGCATGTGATATTAATGATGTTGTTGTTGTGTGCTGTCAAGTTGCTTGAAACTCATAGCCACCTTAGGTGCAACAGTTCTGAACCCTGCTCTATTTTGAGCCAAAATAGTCATTGTCTCTGACTCAGCTACCCACATTAGCCCAGTCACCGAGTTAATCCATCTCATCCAGGGTTTTCATCTCTTATGCTTATGTCCCTCTGTAATTTTCACATTCAGTTGGATCACTTTTCTTAGGAGTGGATACAAATATGGATCTTTTCAAGTCAGCCAGCCAGTGCAGGGTGGTTTCTTAATCTACTCATTTCTGTGTCATAAAAATACCAGAATAATGCAAACCCATGTTTATTGCTGCTTTGTTCACAATAGCAAAGAGTTGGAAACAACCTAAGTGCCCATCAACAAATGAATGGTTAGAGAAGCTGTGGTATATTCACACAATGGAATATTATGCTGCATTGAAAAACATGGAACTCATGAACTATTATACAAAATGGGTGAACCTGGAGGACATTATGCTGACTGAAATATCTGTCACAAAAGGACAAATATTGCATAGTGCCACTGTTGTAAAACGGGACTGACATCGGGGTTAGGGGGAACCTAAGAAGAGAGGGGATAAATAATATATACTGCATTGAATCAGATGAAGGAGAGAACTGTTTAAAAGGAATATATGATTAGGTATTATTTTCATGACAAGATTCCAGAAAAAGAAATGCATAGTAAAGTGGATTGTGGCCTTGGGGGTGGGGGGTGGGGGTAAGGAATTGTATAACAATGAAAGTTTTTTTTTTCTTTTCAAAGAGAAAAGTGAAATGGGGGGAGGAATGGGCAGGGAGGAAAATGTGCAACAATGAATGAATGGAAAAAATTAAATAGGAAGAATATGCCGTAAAACAAAACAAAACCAAACCCCTAAAACCAAATAAAAATAATGTAACAGAAAAAAAAAAAAAAACCACCCACCCACCCAAACAAAAAAGCAGAATAAGGAGATCTACACAGAGGGAAGACATAAAGTTTATCTATAAAAAAAAAGCAATCTTGAGTTTACCACAAGGAAAAGAATCTGATTTTAACTTCTAGCCTCTAGAAACATAAGAAAATAAATGTATATTCTGTAAAACCAGCCACTTGTACTCCTAGTACTAGAAGAATAAGGAATCATTCTGTAGTTCAGGATAAATGTTTAAGTAATAACCTAGTACTTAAATCTCAAAAATGGAACTTTATTTTAAATGAAGGTGGTTGTTGTTGTGTGCCATCGAGTCGCTTGCGACTCATAGCGACCCTATGTACATGAGCCCTAAACGCAGTTCTATCCTGTGCCAACCTAATCATTGTTGTGTCCTGTGCCAATCGCACTGTCTCCGATACACCCATCCTGATTACTCCAGTCACTGATCAATCCACCACCTCATAGAGGGCCTTCCCCTCCTGTGCTGTCCCTCCACCCTACCAAGCATGATGTTCCTCTCCAAGGACCTGTCCCTCCTTACTTGTCCAAAGTATGTTGGAGCCTCAGAATCCTTGCCTCCAGTTTTTAACTGCAAAAATCACATCTATCTAGGTGGTTTCAGCTAAAGCACTTGCTACTTTAAGTGGACCAGAGATCCTTAACTACTAATATAGACTACCAAATGCCAGGCAAAACCCTCCAAACTTTACCTAATACTCTGCACCTATTGCACTGTCCCATATAGAAACCAGCCACATATATCTATCACACACCTGAAATATGGCTAGTGTAAACTGTGATGAGTTTCAACTGTAAAATATACAAGGGATTTCAGAGACTTGGGGTTACATAAAAACATAATATTAATTACACCTTTACAAAATCCTTTAAAATGCAGTTACTAGAAACGTATACACCACACACGTGGCATGCGTAGTATTTAATTTCTTAACCCTGACTACCTCCTTGGTGGAACAGGGATACCATCACCACTCCTCTCTAGGAGTAGTTATGAGGGTTGTCAACACTTAGCTCGTAAGAGCTTTAGCTAATCAAAGGGCAAGTGCCAAGTCAGGCGACGCGCAAAGACTGTGTAGTGACCGCCTTCACCTGGCTTCCTGTTCCTCTATGCATAGCCTTGTGGGGACACTCCTTTCTCCTTTCGCAAGCAGACCTGAATGGGAATATCAATCCCTGGAAACCCGAGGCCTTAGCCCCATATGCGAGCAGCCAGTTAAGGGGTTGGGAAGGGACGCCTGGGCTGAGAGACGGCATGAGTCCCTCTCCAGTTTCTCTGAGAGGTAGCGAGTTTGCAGTGTTGCGAAGAGGCACCCTGAAAGGTACTTCCATCGGGCTATCTGTTTCGTTGAAGGCCCGGCAGGACAGCAGAGCAGTGTATGGCCACGGAAGTAACTTGGCAGCTCCAGCACCAGTTCGGAGCCACCGCCTCCCCTGGCGGCTCCACCTACCTGACGCGTAGAGTCCCTGAACGCCGCAGCAGCCACCGCCCCTGAGACTGCCTCTGCTTCCCCTCCTTGGACAGCGCTCACTGGCTCTCGGTCCATGGTCTTCGCCACCGCAGGGCTGCTGCCGTTGTCGAGATAGAATGTAATGGCCGATAAACCCACATCCATCCTCCACTTCCCCGCCCAGTTGCTAACCAAGCCCGGGTGTTGGGATCTGTAACTCACCACCAGCGCCCTCCTTGTGCCACGCCCGGCCACGCCACGGGGGTGGGCCAGCCGGGCCTGGGGGCGGGGCGAACCAGCGCCCTCTGCCCGCCTCTCACGGAAGCCTAGTCAACGGCGCACTGCGTCCTGAGAGGCGTCACTGCGGCGGGCTCAAACTAGGGGCGGGGCCAAGGGCAGGGGCGTGGTCTTCGGCCTCAGCTTCCGGTCCAGCCCACACATAGGCTGAGCCACAGCCTGGCACCTCTCGTGACGTAATGGTTCCTACCTGTGCTTGAGCCTGGGCATCGGGATTTCAACAGCTTCATTTGGGGCTGTCAACCTATTGGAGCCTTCTGCCCGATACTTGTAAAATAAGGACTGTCTGGTATGCTTCAAAGGCTTATGATAAGATGTAGTTGCTGAAGATGCAATAGTAAAAGGTACTGCTAGTGTTGCCTAACAAAGATTAAAGAAGACTGAAGAGTATGTAATATTTCATGCAGTGCCAAAAGAACAAACAAGTCTGTTGTGAAGGAAGTGCAGCTAGAGTGCTCCTTAGAGGAAAGGGTGATGAAACTTGATCTCACTTACTTATGGGCTTATTTTCAGGAGAATCCAGTCAGTGCTGGAAGAGAGACATCATGCTGGAAACGGAGAGACTCAACAACAGGGAGAACCTTAACGAGGTGAATTGACTCTGTGACTATCATAATGGCTTAAAGCATGAAAAAGATCGTGAGGATGGTGCATGATAGGGTAAGGTTCAGATATGGTTTTCATAGGATTGTTAGGAGTCCTAGAAGACGAGATGGCACCTAACCTGTTCCTTCCTACCAAGGATGTTATGACTGACCAGCCTAAATTCCCTTTTGTTGCTGTTACTGTGTACCGTAGAATCGCAACGGATCCATAGCTGACCTGAATGGTACGGGGGGAGATTGCTCATCCTTTAGAGTCCTAAAAAAAAAAACAAAACAACAAACCAAACCCCCTTTGTCATCCAGTGGATCCCATATGAAGTAGAATTGCCCCATTGATTTAAAATCTAATTTCATAGCGAAGTGGTCACATTTTCTCCCTTCGAGACTGGTGGGTTGGAACAAACACTTCAACTTCTGTGATACCATGGCTTCTTATACATATGTATAACTGTAGAAAAAGTTACATGAGAAGGCTTTAAGGAGAACAAAGCAGTAGCAACCTTCCGTTTTGACAAACGTGAGGAATATTTTGTTATTAGTGTTTTATGGTTTGGTTTTGCAAACGATCTCAAACTTCTCCAATGTTCCCTATTGTCCAAATAAATCATGATTGTAATTATTATTACGTGACTTTAATGTCAAACTAGTTGGCACTCCTCTAAGTCATGGATTTTTTAACACAAAAGTCTTCATCCAAGTATTTGTATATGAAAAATAAAACAATTATTTTGGCCAGGGGAACTTATTTAAAGTCCTCTTAAAATTCCATCTTCATGCCTGTTCCAGTTCAGTTATACACTAGCATCTATTACCTGGTATAGTATCAGCAGATTTAACATCTCTAAAGCTTTAGCTCATTTTCTCTTTCATGTAAAAATTCTTCCTTGCTCTTCAAATTACTCACTTTTGTTCTTAGTGATATAGTGTCACTATAACAGAAATAATCACAAATGGCTCTGAGAAGCAGAAATTTACAATTTAGGAGCGCAAAAGTCTAAATTAAGGGAGCTGGCTGTAGGGAAAAGTTTTCTCTCTGTTGCCTCTCATTACACCACCTATGGAACTGGCATTCCTTGGCGATCTACACTTCCATGTGTCCTGGAATCAATCTTGCACAGAGACCCAGTTTAAAAAGGACAGGTTCCATCTCAGGCTCTTTTTGAGGATAGGTCCCTTTCTCTCTGTTCACATCTCTTTATCCCTCAAAAGATTAAAGATATGTCTCATTAAGGGTGTGATTTCAGTAAAATGGTGAAAGGTGGTGGTAAGTATTTAAAGCATTAGACTGAAAATACCAAACTAAAGCCTATAGTCAAGTTGGCTCCAACTAAAAAAACCCTGTAGGACAGAGTGAGATTGGTTTTCCAAGTCTGTAAATCTTTACAAAAGCCAACTGCCATATCTCTCTCCTGTGGAGAAGCTGGTAGATTTGAACCATTAATCTTTCCATTATCAGTGGAACACTTTAACCACTGAATTTAAGATACACCCTATAGGATCTATACGCTGTATAGGATCTACAGCATAGTATGTCATCATTATGTAACTGCCAGACCACTGAGAATGAAGACCTAGCGAAGCTGACCCCTTCTCTGGAGAAACAGTTCAATCTGTTACATTCTCTAATATATTTTAACCATTTCTACCCTGCTTACAAATATGAGGCTAAGTATAAAACTAACCTTAAAAACAAAAGTAAATAACTACAAATTTGTTCAAATCCACCAGTAGTTCCTAGGGAGCAAGAAAAGTAATCTCCTTCTGTGCTATTTTATTGTTTCTAAGTGCCATCTAGTAGACTGCAACAATATGAACAAAAGATCTAAACTCTTATTATCCTGTGCCAACCTCACAATCTCTGACACACTTTAGCCCATTGCTGCAATCACTATGTCAGTCCACCTGGTTGAGAGTCTTCCTCCCCTTCGCTGTCCCACCACTTTTCCAAGCATGATGTCCTTCTCCAATGAGTAGCCTCTCCTAGCAACATGTTCAGATTATGTGAGAGGAAGCTTTGACATCCTTGCCTCTAAGGAGCACTCTGGCTGCACCTTCTCCAAGACCTATCTAGAAGTCTGTCTATAGGAGATTTAGTACTCTCCTTCAAGACATTTCAAAGGCATCCTTATTCATTGTCCAGCTCTCAGACGCATAACAACTGACTGAGAAGACTATGATTTGAAATCAGGCACACCTTAGTCCTTAAACAAACATCATTGCTCCTCAATAATTTGGAGCGCTCCCTGACTGCAGACTTTCCCAGTACAATATGACTTCTGATTTTCTGACTGTTGGTACCAAGTGTATTGATTGTGGATCCAAGTAAGATGTCATTCACAGTTGCAATCACTCTCCATCCATCATGATGTCACTTATCAGTTGAGTGGTGAGAATTTTTGTTTTCTTGATGTTGAGATGCAATCCATATTTAAGGTTGCAGTCTTTAATCTTCTGCAGCAAGTATTTCAAGACCTCTTCACTTTCAGCAAGCAAGATTGAATCATATGCATAGCAGAAGTTATTGTTATCTTTCTCCAGTCCTGATGCAGCATTCTTCTTCATAAAGTCCAGCTTCTCAAATAATTTGCTCAGCATACAGATTGAATAGGTATGGAGGAAAGATACAACCCCAATGCATGCCTTTCTTGATTTTAAACTATGTAGTCTTAGTTTGTTCTGTTCTCACAACAACTTCTTGGTCTAGGTATAGGTTTCATATGAACACAATTAAGTGTCCTAGGATTCCTATTCTTCTTAATGTTAGCCATAACTTGCCATGATCCACACGGTCACATGTCTTTGCATAGTAAATAATGCATAAATAGACATTTTTCTGGTACTTTTTACTTTCAGCCAGGATTCATCTGACATCAGCAATGCTATCTCTGGTTCCAAGACCTCTTCTAAATCCATCTTGAGCTTCTGACATTTCTTTCTGTACTGTTCTAGCCATTTTAAAATTATCTTCAGCAGTATTTTGCTTGCATGTGATATTAATGATATTGTTTGGTAATTTCCACATTTTGTTGGTTCTTTTTTGGGAATGGGAACAAATATGGATTTCTTCCAGTTGGTTGGGCTGGCAGATGTCCTCCAGTTTTCTGGCATAGACTAGTGAGCATGTCCACGGCTGCATGTGTCATCTTAACTATGTCAGTTGGTACCCCATCAATTCCTGGGGCCTTATTTTTTTGCCAATACCTTTAATGCAGCTTAAGCCTCTTGCTTTTTTCCCCATTGACTCTAGCTCATATGCTATGTTGTGAAATATTTCAGAGTTGTCCTGTTCTTTTTGGTACAGGGTTCTTTTGATGCTTCCTGGATCATTCAAGATTTTGCCCATAGCAACTTGAAGCCTGAATTTATTTTTCAGTTCTTTCAGCCTCAGAAATGCCAATCCAGTTCTTCCCTTTTTATTCTCTGACTGCCACTTTCTATGCATTCCATTAAGTTTGTCTTTCCAAGCTATCTTTGAAATCTTGTGTTCAGTTTTTACTTCAACATCTCTTCTCTTTGTGAGCAATTTTCAAAGTCTCTTCTGACATTTATTTTGGGTTTTCCTCTACTCTTTTTGGGACACCACCTTTTGCTTTCTTCATGGATGATATCCTCTGTGTCATCCCACAACTCATATGGTCTTCAATGCTTCAAACCTATTCTTAAGTTCGGGTGGGATAAATGTAATAATCAATCATATTCTGTTTCTCGCAGACTTATTTTCTTCAGCCTCAACTGGAACTTGCACATAAATAATTGATGAACTTTCCACAGTTGGCACCTGGACAGGTTTTGACTGATAATATTCAACTTCTGAGGAGCTCTCTGCCTGACACCCACCATACTCCTTCAGGCTTTTCTCCTTAGTCCACAGCCATCTCCTCAGCAACCAGCCATCACTTTGAAGCTTGTCAGAGCAGTCTTTGGCACAGAGGCCAGGCTCAGAGTTACCACCAGAGTACCTTTTATCTAACAAGTTCAAGGTACTTTGCAGAGCTTCTGCCATCGTGACAAGAGCCATCAGAAAGAAACATGATTGGTGGTGATGGAGCTTGTGGCAAGACTTGCTTGCTTAAAGTCTTCAGCAAGGGTCAGTTCTCTGAGGTGCATGTGTCCACAGTGTTTGAGAACTATGTGTCTGATACTGAAGTGGATGGAAAGGAGGTAGAGTTGGTTTTGTGGGGCACATCTGGACAGGAAGATTGTGATCGCCTAAGGCCCCTCTCCTACCCAGACCTTATGTTATACTGATGTGTTTTTCCATTGACAGCCCTGATAGTTTAGAAAACATCCCAGAAAAATGGACTCCGGAAGTCAAGTATTTCTGAACAAAAAGGATCTTTGGAATGATGAGTATAGAAGGTGGGAGCTAACTAAGAAGCAGGAACCAGTAAAACTCAAATAAGGCAGAGATATGGCAAACAGGATTGGTGTTCTTGGATACATGGTTCAGCAAGGACCAATGATGGAGTGAAGAAGTTTTTGAAATGGCCACAAGAGTGGCTCTGCAAGCCAAATGTGGGAAGAAAAAAAATCTGCATATTTCATGAAACCTCGATGCAAGCACAGCTCTGCATGCAGTTAATTCTGAAGTGTTTTATTAATCTGTGTTTGATTACTACCCAATTTGATTACTTACCTAAGATTACAAATCAAAAGTCATCTTGCTACTAGCATTTAGAAGCCAACCATGATTATGAATGATGTCCAACCCCTCTGACCCACCAAGGTGTTTCTACACTATTCTAACAGCTCTCCGCCGGACTCCCCCTGGATACACCAGGGCTAACTCAAGAATTTCTTAGCTTCTTACTACAAAAAGTTGGTACCTTTAATTTAGACTGTAACTAAGATGTCCTGTGCCTTCTCTCAGCTGCAAGATACTCTGGTGAGTCACCACTTCAGAACTTTAATCCAAAATGGGTTTCATTGGCACAGCTCTGGTTATGCCCACTGGGAGTGGGGATCCAGCTTGTCAATGTGGCTCAGCCAGAGAGGCCAAAGTCCATGTAGCTGTGGAAGAGTTACTGTTCTGTGGCTTCATGTTAGTTACCTTATAGTTACTGTGTAATTAGTGCCACTTAGTGAATGTTACAAAAAAGAAATGTGTCTACCCAGTAAGACTGGTACAGGATAGAGCAGGGTTTAGGGCTGTTGTACACAGTACTATGAGTCGCAGGCAACTTGATGTCACATAACAGCCACCACCACCTCAGAAGAAAAACGTATCTGTGATGAATACATCATTGAATGTACAAAATTTGATCATTGTATTTCTGGTTTCATTTCTGTCACCAAGTCTGTACTTTCCAACTACACTTTCTTCTTCATTGTTTCATTTTTTAAATTTTTTTTGCATTCCAGTCACTGACTATCATTACTGCATCTTGACTGCATATTTGTTCAATTTCAGACTGCAAATCCATGCTGTTTACAGCTAAGGAAACCTACTGGAGGGTTAATTCTTTCCAGCTAAAGGCATTGGGAGTGAGAGTGGTTTCACTTATAGAGCCCAAAATACCCGGTCTTGGTTTTCCTTGTATTGTCTTCTTCCTCACAATTCTGAAATACTAATTATCTTTTTTTTTTAAGGGCAAGGTATTGCCGGCACATCTTGAACAATCCTAAGGCAACTAGCTTATTTGCGCTAAACTCGGCTAATAGACTTAACATTTCTGCACATAAAAAAAAAAATAAAGGCTTAGAGAGTGAATTTTTCTAAAGGAACTGGCTGATAAGCAGTAGGGTCTAGAGTCAAACTCAGCAGTATGATTCTAAAGCCTCTATTCTTTGCTTTTCTGTCCCTTTGAAGATTATAAAGTTATTAAATGTCAGGGGCAAAGAAAATGCGTAGGCCAAAAAACTCATTTAGGAGAGTGCAAATCTTTTGTCTTCAGAGAGCCTAGTGGATTCAAACTACCCTGTAGCCCCCCCTATTTACTATCATGAGCCATGGATTTCTATGAGGTAGTTCAATGCTGTCTTAGGGGACCACTGAGTCAGAAATCAGCTCTCTAGCAATGGGTTCTACAAATGACTTCAAGAAACACTCAGATATTTCCTATATGACTTATGTCACTATTACTGTTTTGTGTCCTTTAACTGATTTCCCAAGGCCAGAAATAATGGTGCCTGATGATAATCCAGGAACAATTCTTTTCTCTTTTGGGTCACTATGTAGTACGTTTCCCTCACTTATAAAAGCATGAAAAAACAAACAAGCACGGTTTCTAAAACAGAAATACATGTTCTTACTTGATGAAGATAGGAAAGAAAAGGCTTTATGCAGCTGTAGCAGAAGAATCCCAACCCCATCATCTAAATTAGTCCTATTACAAGCAGATACTGCTATGCAGTTTTTGGTTGTGTGTGTTTGCTTTGTTTTCTACTTATGACCCACCCAGTATTAGGAATGCACTGGTTTTGGCTAATGGTAGAACACTTTAAACAAAGTGAAGCTGAGATAATCAATATACTCTTCAAATGAGGATTTGAAGTGAAGACAAAAGCAATGAGACAACTACAAACAGTAATATATATATATGGCAAACGAAAAATACGATAGCACTGCTTTTCTCCTCCCCCACATTTATAGGGAGAATGAAGACCATTCTCAGCAACCAGACTGTTGACATTCCAGAGAATGTCGATACTCTGAAGGGCTGCTCAGAAAGGCCCATGGGGAATCTTTCTGAGGGACTGCAAACTTATCAACGTAGAGCTCAGTCTCCTCAAAGAAAAAGAGGCTTCCCTTTGACAAATGGTGGGGGAACAGGAAGGAACTGGCTACTGTTCACACCATCTGTAGCTATGGACAGAATATGATCAAGGGTGTTACACTGGGCTTTCGTTACAAGATGAGGTCTGTGTACGCTCATTTCCCCATCAAAATCGTGATTCAAGAGGGTGGGTCCCTGGTTAAAATTTTAAAACTTTTTAGGTGAAAAATACATTTAGAGAGTTCAAATGAGACCAGGTGTTCAGCATCACAACCCAGAAAGAGGAGTTAATTCTTGAGGGAGAAGACATTGAGCTTGTATCAAAATCAGCTGCTTTGATTCAGCAAGCTACAACATTTAAAAACAAAGATATCCAAGTTTTTAGATGATATCTATGTCTCTGAAAAAGGACCAGTTCAACAAACTGATGAGTAATAGCTAGTTTTCCAGCTTATAGAAATGAGGCCAGAGGAGTCCTAAGACTCATGATTCTTGCAATAAAATGCTATTATTTGATTTTTTTTACTGTTATTCCTTATTAACTTTTTATTGTGATTGAATGAAAATACAACAAACACCACAAAATTTTAGCACTTTAAAAGGTACTTAACAGCAGGTCCTTAACTTTCCCCTCTCCCCCTTAACTTCTTTAAAGTGCTAAAGAGTGAGGCTGTCAGTTTACAGACTAAGGTATACCTGATACAAGGCATGGTATCTTCAATTACTTCCTATGCATTTGAAAGCTGGACAGTGATTAAGGAAAACAGAACTGACACTTTGAATTTTGTTTTGTGTTTTGTTGAGTCAGAACCAACCCAAGGTGACATTCTAGCAGGTTTTCATAGGCAGTAAATCTCATGAGAGGAGACAGCTCATCCTGCTGCTAAGCTGCTAGTGAATTTGAATCACGGCTTTGAATTGTGTTAAGAGATTATTGAATATGCCTTGGAATGCCATAACAAATCTAAGGTACCAAAAGTTCCTAAGTGGCAAGAATGGTGAAACTTCACTACACTGGGAATGTTGTCAGAAGGGACTAATTCTTGATAAAAGACATTATGCTGGAAAAGATGGAGGATTAGAGAAAGAGATTTTCAAGATGGACTGACACAATGACTGAAACAATGAGCTCAAGCATGTCAGAGATGGTGAAGATTACCTAGAACAGGGCAAAGATCAGATGTATTGTTCATAAACTCATTGAGTGGTACTTAACTCGACAGCACCCAATAACAAACTGAAAAGCCTTTTATGGCAGCCAGCACATTAGTACTGTCAATGAAAACTTACTATTAGGGAGCATTAGTGGCCTAGTGGTAAGAAACTGAGCAGCAATCCCAAAAGCATGTGGTTCCTGCTCCACAGGAGAAGGATAGGCAATCTCCTCCTGTGCAATTAACTGCCTCTAAAAACGCACAGAAAGATAAGCTATGGGTTGGTTCTGACTCTAAGGTACACAACAACAACTGTCTTATAAGCTATGTTTTAACTTCAATCAACAAGATCTTAAAATTATTTGTACTCCATAAACACATGGATTTCACCTGACGGTATGCACAGGAATCAGATAAATTACATGTGTGGAAGAAATCATGGGAGAAGTTCAACATCAGGAGTGAAAACTAGCCCAGGAGGCCTTGAACACTCATGAATAAAGACCAAATGAAATGCTGGAAGATATGAAAAAAAAAATCATAAGAATGAAAAAGGTCATTTCAAAGACAGAGGAAGAAGACCAGACCAAAATGGATATCAGAAGAGACTAAGTATTGCACAAGAACGCCAAAAAGCCAAGGCAAAGGGGAAGAAATCAAGAAATTAAGGAACTGAATAGAAGATTTCAAAGGGCAGCATGGGAAGACAAAGCAAAGTATTACAATGAAATGCAAGGTGCTGGAGTTGGAAAATCAGAAGGGCCAAACTTATTCAGCATTTTTTTAAGCTGAAGGAACTAAAGAACAAATTCAAGCCACGAGTTGCAATACTCAAGGATGCCACGGGCAGAATATTGAATGATCCAGGAAGCATTAAAAGAAGATGGAGGGACTATAAAGAGTCACTGTACCAAAAAGAATTGGCTGATACAGAAGAATTTCAAGAAACAACATATGATCAAAAGACAATGGTGATGAAGGAGGAAGTTCAAGTTTCTCTGATGGACTTGGCAAAAAAAAAAAAAAAGGCCCCAGTAATTTATAGATTACCAACTGACATTTCAACAAACAGATACTGCCCTGGACATGCTCACCAGGTTGTGTCAAGATATCTGGAGGACAACTACCTGACCAAATAATTGGAAGGGATCCATATTTATTCCCATTTCAAAAAAATGTGACTCAACAGAGTGTGGAAATTATCGAACAGTATCACTAATATGACATGCAAACAAAATCCTGCTAAGATTATCCAAAAACAATTGGAACAGTACATTGATAAAAAACTCTTAGAAATACAAGCTGGGTTTAGAAGAGGTTGTGGCACTAGAGACATTACTGCCAATATCAGGTGAATCTTGGCAGAAAGCAAAGAGTACTAGAGGAATATCTACCTGTGTTTCATTGACTATGCAAAGGCATTTGACTTTGTGGATCACAACAAATTGTGGCTAACCTTGAGGAGAATGGGAATCCCAGAACACTTGATTGTGCTAATATGAAACTTCTACTCCGACCAGGGAGCAGTCCTCAGTACAGACCAAGGAAACACTGCATGGTTCAAAACAAAGAAAGGAGTACATCAGGGATGTGTCCTTTCTCCTTATCTTTTCAGTCTATATGCAGAACAGATCATTCAAGAGTTTGGGCTTTATGAAAAAGAATGAGGCATCAGGATTGGAGGAAGACTCATCAACAACCTGTATTATGCAGATGACACAACCTTGGTTGCTGAAACTGAGGAGGACCTGAAGCACTTGCAGCGGAAGGTCAGGACTGTAGTCTTCAATACAGACTGAAGCTCAGCATCAAGAAAAGACAAAAATTCTCACCACTAGGCCAATTGACAGCACCATGACAAATGGGAAAAGATTGAGATTGTTAACAATTACAGCTTGCTTCGCTCCACAAGCAACACTCTTGGCACCAACAGTCAGGAAATCAAAAGATGAATTGTATTGGGAAAATGTGCTGTCAGGGACCTTTCCAGAGTACTAAGAAGCAACAATGTCAGTCTAGAGACTGGTGTGCCTGATCTAGGCCTTTGCAATTACTTGTCATGAGCTGGACAGTGACTAAGGATGACAGAAGAATTGATACCTTTGAGTTGTGGTGCTGGAGAAGAGTCTTGAACATACTATGGACCGCCAAGAAAACAAATAGTTTTGTCTTGAAGAGGGTGAAATCAGGTTAATCCTTGGAAGCTAGGATTTTGAAGCTCTGTCTCACATACACTGGGCACATACATGGCAAGGAGGAATTGGTGCTTGGAGGACATCATGCTCAGAAGGGTAGAGGGACAGCACAGGAGAGGAAGACTCCAGATGAGATGGACTAATACAGTAACTGGGGCAATGCAAGTAGATATGTCAGAGTCAGTGAGACCGGCTGAGGACAGAGAAGTGTTCAGAGTTGTACATAGGGTCATTTGCTATGAGTTGCAGGCAACTTGACAGCATGTATCTACAACAAGCTTATATTACAAATGAACATTAAACAAAAGAATGTCAGGGCCTAGGGTTTAGATAAATCAACTGCTCAAAACTGAACACAAACTGTTACCTATCCACTAGTGGCAAAGGGTGGGACAAGTACACAACACATTGCTACTTATGCTACAAAATGTTACGAAGCCACAAGTTACAGCCTGTCGGGTAAAACAAACACACACACACCAAAATAACTTAGCTCCATTTTTTAACCCAATAGTTATGTGTAGTAAAGCCAAAGAGTGCTCTACTATGTACAACTATGTTCTGGGTTTGTTTTGTTGGTTTTTTTTTGTTGGTTTGTTTAAATAATAAAAGAACAAAGTTTTTAAAGTAATAATTGTGTGTGAATTTAAAAAAAACATCTTAGGATGCTGATCTTAAGAAGAAATTTGACACACTGGAACATTAATGACTGAGGACCAGTAGAGTTGTGGAATGTTATCAAGCACATCATCCAAAAGGTCATTACAAAGACAAGGAAGAAAGAAAAGACCAAAATAGATGTCAGAAGACACTCTGAAATTTGCAATGGAACACAAATAAGACAAAACAAGGGAAAGAAATGCTAAGAGAGCTTAATGGAAGATTTCAAAGTGCAGCTCAAGAAGACAAAACAAAGCATTATTATGAAATGTGCAAGGAGCCAGAGTTAGAAAACCAAAAGGAAAGAACATGCTCAGGATTTCTCGAGTTCCAATACTGAAGGATGCTATGGGCAAAATCATGAATGATGCAGAATGCAACAAAGGAAGATGTAAGGAATACACAGAATCACTGTGAAAAAAAAAATTGGTCAACACAGAATCATTACAGGAAGTAGTATATGATCAAGAACCAACTGTCTTGGGGAGCTCTGGTGGCCTAAGTGGCAAGAAGCACTGCAATCCCAGAGATATGTGGTTCAAATCCACCAGATGCTCTGCCAGAGAAGGAGGGGCCATCTCCTCCTGTACCAGTCAAATCCAATTTGATGGTACATGCACATAGAAAATAATAAAAAAAAAAAGAAAAAAAAAAAGAACCAACTACCATCTGTCTTGAGGAGGAATCCAAGTTGCACTGTAGACACTGGCAAAATGAAGGCCCCAGGAATTGATGAAATACCAATTGAGGTGTTTCAGAAAACAAATGCAACCCTGGATGTGCTCACCAAACTCTGCCAAGAAATATGGAAGACAGAAGTGACTGGAAGAGATCCACATTTGTTTCCTTACCCAAGGAGGATGTTCCAACAGACTATGGAATTATAGAACAATATCATTAACTTCACATGCAAGTAAAATTTTACTGAAGATTATGAGAAAGCACATTGATAGGGATTGGCGAGAAAGTCAAGCTGTATGCATTAAAATGCTGTGACACAAGGAGTATCATTGCTAGTATCAGATGGATCTTGGCTGAAGCAGAGAGCATCAGAAATTTATTTACCTATGTTTTATTGGCTGTGTGGATCATAACAAATTAGGGAAAATATTGAGAAGAATGGTAATCCTAGAACACTTAATTGTGCTCCTAGGAAATCTATACCTAGACTAAGAAGCTGTTATCTGAACAAGGCAAGGGATCACTGCATGTTTTAAAATCAAGAAATGTGTGCATCAGGGTTCTCTTTTCTCCATACTTATTCAATCTGTATATTGAGCAAGACATTTGAAAAGCTAGACCATATATATGAAGGAGAATGCGCCATCAGGATTGGAGGAAGACTCATAAACCTCAATTATGCAGAGGACACAACCTTGCTTGACAAAAGTCAAGTAGACTTGAAACACTTGCTGTAGGAGATCAAAGACTATTTAGCCTTCAATATGGGTAACATCTCAACATCAAAAAAATAAAAATCGTCACAACTGGACCAATAGGCAACATCATGATAGATGAAGAAAAGATTAAAAGTTGTCAACAATTTACTTGGGTCCACAATCAACATCCATGACAGAAGGAGCCAAGAAATCAAAAGATATGTTACAGTGGGGAAATCTGCTTTGAAGGATTTCTTCACAGTTCTGATGAGCAAGGAGGTCAGTTTAAAGACTAAGGTGTGCCTGAGTCAAGCCAGGTATTTTCATTTGCTTCCTATGTATCTGGAAGTTGGACAATGAATAAGAATTACAGAATAATAATGCTTTTGAATTGTAGAGTTGATAAGAGTATTGAATAACCCATGGACTGCTAAATGAACAAACAAATCTATCTTCAAGGTGCCCCTTAGAGACAAGGATAGTAAAATGGCATCTCACTTCAAGAGACATGTCATTTTTGCAGCAGGAACTAGCCCCTGGAGAAAGATATTATGCTGTGCAAGGCAAAGGGTCAACAAAAAAGAAGACCCTCAGTGCCATTAGTTGACACTGTAACTACTACAATGAGCTTGAACATGACAGAGATTGTTAGGACAGTGCAGGATAGGGCAAAGTTTTATACCTCTTGTTCACCAGGGTTGCTATGAGTCAACAGCACCTGACAACAACAATAAATGTGAAGGAATATGCATTTCATACTTAGGTATATAAAAGAAAAAGTATCTTACTATTTTAATATATATTATAACCAAGAAAATTAAATGAGTTCAAATAAAAACTGTTATATCAGCAAGAATTATGGGTAAATAACTAATGTTGGACGATGAACAAGAAGTCAAAAAAACTAGTAACTTTGAATTGTGTTAGCAAAGAATACGGAATATGTCACAGATTGCCAAAACAACAAACAAATCTGCTTAGAGGCAAAGATATTTAAGATTTTTGTCTCACATACTGTGGGCATGTTGGTATGAAGAGAGCCAACTCCTAGAGAAAAAGACATCATTGCTGAAAAAGCAGAGGATTAGCAACTAAAGAAAGGAAAGCCCTCAAGAACAGACTGACACAGTGACAGCAACAACAGGCTTAAGCACAGCCGAAATCACGCAGATGGTACAGGATTTGGCAGGGTTTCATTTTGTGGTGTACAGGGTCACTAGGAATGAAGGGCTGACTGAGTGGTGCCTAAAAAAATCACTTGTAAAAGAAATTAATTTTATACTATGGTGTTTTTACAGTATTCTAAATATGACCTTTATATTTTTGACCCTCTGAATTCAAGAAAATAGCATTAATATTGTATTTTACCTTTACATATCTGTTGTCAGATATTGTAAGTAGATTTTTTTGTGCACAGCAGACTACTGTGACTGTCCTCAGAAGGTTGGTTATACTTTTCCCAGAATCTTTCTCCCACAGATCTGCTGTATTGGGTTCAAATCACCAATCTTGCAGTTAGCAGCCAAGTACATGACCACTATCTACTGTGCTGCCAAGATTGTCTCCTTATGCTAATAGAGAACTTTAGTCTCAAGACATTTTCTGTGGGTTTTTAAGATTTCCCGTGTATCAGAACATTTTACTTTTTAGCTACAACAACTACTTATATTCAAGGTTAAAATTAGGATTACTGTATGCCAGAACTTAGGATTTCCTTCATATTGCAATATAAAATATTTATCTAGTGCTCGCTTCGGCAGCACATACACTAAAATTGGAACGATACAGAGAAGATCAGCAAGAAGTGTTCCATATTTTAAAAAAAAATATTTATCTAAACAAAATAATAGCTTATATTATAAACTTTAAAAAAAATCACTTTTTAGTACACGATGACAATACTTTAAAAAAATCCTCCATAAAATTGTGGCACATCAAACAGATACACCTTTATATACGCTAACAAATATGACACTTTCCGAAAACTCTCATCTGCTACAGGAAAATGTTCATTTGCCCTTTTTTAATTTTGTAGTTTCTTGATATTTAATATCTAAATTTGCACATAAGCATTATAAGCTTAAGGAAGTAAAACCTAGTTACACATTTACATATACTTAAGTAACAATAAAAATCAAGAAGAAACCAATGTAACATGTTATTTAGATCTAGATTTCTCTCACTGATTACAGATGAAACTGGCTTATAGCTGACCTATCAGTGGGCTTCTGAGACTGTAAACCATACAGGAGAAATGGAGTTGCTAGTAGATTCTAACCTCCAGAGAAGCAAAGCCTTTTGGTTAGCAACACAACTTCCTACGGATCAGGGTAGGTGTCGGAGCTCTCTTATAGATCTAGTCATTGACCTATCACGTAGGTTAGGAATTACATTTAACAGCTGTGAAAAAGAAATGAAAATCTGTTCAAAAGTTTTATAGGATTTTATTTTAGTAGATAATAATTTGCCATCAAACATTAGCATCTTGAAAAAAAAATTTAAGAACTGAATGAATGGTAGTTTTTGTTGCTAAAGAATAAAATAAAACTTTTAATGAACATCTCCAATTTTCTAATTTTAGCACTAGAGAAATGGAACCTGAACTAAGTATCCTGGAAATTTAGTTTTCAGCCCTTGCTGTTTTTTCTGCTTTTAGAAAATACAGTTTATTCAGAGCAAAAATATTTTAAAAGTATGTCCAAATCCATAAAGGTTATTAAGGTCAAGTACTGAATGTTCTTTTTTGATAAAAATGCAAAGATAGTACCCTGATTACAGAAATTAAAAAAATGTATTGCCAAAAGATGATTTGCCTAAATGCATTTAGAAACTGATTTCTTTTTTGGTTTTTTATTGTTGATTCATAACCAGCTGATAGCTGATACTCCAGTGGGTTTTCAGAGGCAGTAAATCACACAGGAGGAGACTGCTCATCTTTCTTCTGCAGAGCAGGTGATAGATTTCAATCATTCGCCTTTGGGTTGACAGTGCAACTCCTAAGCCATCAGAGCTCTCTTAGAGAGCTAAATTTGAGAAATAACATTTTTTATTAGTATTTTCTAATAGTCTTTTTCTTTTACCAATTTCTATACCTGGACCTTCTTAAGACATTTCTCCAGAACACAAGATACATAATTTTTCTAAGGCATTTTTTATTCTAATTGTACCTTGTGAAAACACATAGTGGAATATAAAATCTTTGCCTAGCTAAAATCTATAGTATTCTTTATGTATTATTTTAAAAGTGCTACCTTTAAGACCTTTTAAAAATATATGACTAATATATTTACATTAAAAACCTAGTTATTTGTTTTGCTCTTTCTCTATTATAAAACAAATCTTTGCCAAAAAGGAATCGTTAGTTAAAAAATAAAGTGCCTTCCCACTTCTGTTATCATGTCAACAATAAATAAACTTACGAGTTATTCGAGTACTTTCAATTAATAACATGATTTATTTAAAAATTCATTTTCTAAATGAATTGCGCAGCACACCAAGGTAACCAATAACCAGTCTACCTTGTTATTGTCTCATATTTTTAATATATCATAGTGACAACCTAATATTTGCAATTATTTTCTCAGTAGGTTTATACATTAGCTATTATCAAGTCATACCAATTTCTTCAATCAGATATTTTGATATGTAAAAACATGACAAAATTGGCTTTAAAAAAATCAAATATTGCCAATAAGGCTTCAATCTGAGGTAAAAAAAGTAATATATATACAAAACATAAATTTTATGAACTGTAACCAAATTCTCAGTTTCAGTGTAAATTGCAGAGCTAAAATTTCCAATGGCAAAATTATCTTAATTACTCTAAGTTAAACAAAATTCCTAATATTTATGGTTATGTTACTTTGCCATACTTTTCATTAAAGTTATACTTCCAGGAAGTACTGACTTTATCTTTTTATATGATACAATGATAATTTTATAACATAAAGAAAGTTTACAACCCCTTAACTTATAACCATTTTAAGTTTATTTTACAGCACTTTTATTGACACATCATATAACTACTGACCAGGACTGTTTACAAATGTAATGCTTGGCCATTGAGAGAATTAAAAATATTTTAAGTACTAAAATTGTACACCATGATTTGTTTAACTTAAACATGTAATGGTGAAATCTAACAAGAGAAGGAAAAAAGAAAAAATAATAAATGATTTCCCAAAACA
>NW_006399850.1:457265-487160 GCF_000299155.1 Elephantulus edwardii | reverse complement strand
GTTGTGTGGAGAGACCGGTCCTTAGAGAGGGACATCATGCTTGGAAGGGTGGAGGGACAGCGCAGGAGAGGAAGGCCCTCTATGAGGTGGATTGATTGGAATAATTGGGATGGGAGTGTCGGAGATAGTGCGATTGGCACAGGACAGTGTGGAGTTTAGGGCTGTTGTACATAGGGTCGCTATGAGTCGCAGGCGACTCGACAGCACATAACAACAACAACAACAATTTAATTAGGGTTATTTTAAAAAAATTATAGGAGAAAAACAATCTACCACTTAATAAGTTCCTACCATAATGTTCAAAAAGAAGCGCAGGTGAAGTATTATATTATGTGTTGGACTGTTAACCAAAATTTTGGCAATGTGAACCCATTAGCCATTCCATGGGGTGTAAGAAGATGCACTGCTATTCCAAAGGCACATGGTTCAAATCCAAACTGCTCTGTGGAAAAAACGGACAACCTCCTCTTGTGTAATTTATTGCCTCTGAAAACTCGGTTGCAGGGTCAGCTATGTTCCAATGACAGTTCACCAAACAATAGCCACCTCTCCATGGGAGAAAGATAGACAGTCTCCTGTCATAAAGATTTACAGTCTTGGAAACCCAATGAGGGGATAGTTATCATGAGACAGAACAGCTTAAGGGTTTTGCTCAGAAAATAAAAAAGGGGCAAGAGAGGAATAACAAAACTCTAAACTATATGAGGATATGACAAGCATTCAACATATGATTCAGATGACTATTTTCTTAACTCACATATATTTAAAAAAACTATTATAGTATTATAATAGAAAGTCTTCATTAAAGCTCCATTTCTATGAACTTTGTATAAGCAATAATCAATAACTTAGTATTTACCCATATGATGAAGAACTCTTGGATCCATCATTTTGGCCATTTGTTGATTCAATTTTGCCATCTGAGACTGGCTTACATTCTTTGACATGTCACCTCCTGAAAAGGTGGGGGGGAGAGTTTAAACCACCATAAAATGTAACATAAATGGCTATTAATAAAATTGATGATTTGAGTAGCACAAAGAAAAAGTCAACTACAATATTATCATTCTAATAATTTCCATTTCTACATATTCTTTTCTAATTATTTAATAGTATATGGGAAAATCCTAACAAAGAGCTAAGTTTGTATATATAGAAAAATTTAAAAATATTTAACTGCTGGTAAGTAAAAGAATTAGTCTAAGATAATTTGAAGATTTCTATATCTAAGAACATATTAAAGGTCACAAAAAGTTTCAAATAATATATAGGAGAAATGCATCCTCATTGTCAATTAATTTCCACACAGTCAAAAAGTCCCCAATAAAAAGAGAAGCTAATGAAAGAGAAGTACTTAGGGCAAAACAGATAAAAGAATCCTTTAGTAAATAGGTGAGCTTTTAAGAGACTGGAAGGCAGCAGGAATTATTAGTCTCAGGAAAATTCTTTTAAAAGAAAATGAAGTATGGTATTTTTCAGGAGTATGTAATGAAAACAAAAATCAAGGCTGCCCATAATCTCTGATCAAAGCTGGCTTACTGGAATAAATTATAAACCATGAAATAGAATTGTTTTAAGAAAGCATGATAAAACTCTGAGAAAAATTAATGATTAATAAATCTGAAGATCTGTACTCCACATTCATTGATGAGTTGCAGATAGAATTTGTTTCTGAGGACATAAAACTACTGGTCTCTCCCCAACTGGAGCAAAGAATAAAATTCATTGCTGACCAGTCAGAACTCACTCACAGCTGTCCCTCTGTTGAGTTTTCAAGGCTATAAACTGCATGGGAAGAGACTGGTCATCTTTCTCCCAAAGAGTAGCTGGTAGATGTGAACCATGGTCTTTGGATTAGCAGCACAATTTGCTAAAGACTAAGCCACCAAAGCAAACAGTAAAGAAACATCAAGACACTTGAACGATTAGTCCAAAGAACTAAAGAACTATGTGAACAACCTGTAATAACAACACGAGCCTAGATGTTAACTAATTAAAAAATGTTTGTCTAATTTTCTCTCTTGTTATACAAGAGGAAAATAAGTTAGTTATAACAAGCAAAGAAAATCATTTTGTGAGAGACAAAAGGTGGTTTAAAAAACCTGTATGTAATTCTGTTTGTTGTTATTGTGTGCCATCATGTAGGAACCAACCCACAGCTGACTCTCCAGTGGGTTTTCAGAAGCAGTAAATGATATGGGAGGAGAATGCCCATTCTTCTCCCATGGAGCAGCTGGTGGATTTGAGCCACATGCTTTTGAGACATCGTGCAGCTTCTTATCTCTAGGGCACTAGAGCTAATTCTATTTTCTCCTCTGCAGTTTACTTAATTTTCAATATTTGAAAAAATTAATTCACGTAATTGTCAGGGAGCTGTTTTGGTAGTGTAGTCTGCTGTGATTTGTACTGCTAACCTAAAGGGTTCACCTCTCTGGTAGTTCAAATACATAAGTAGCTCTGTCAAAGCAAGATGGATAATCTCCTCCCATTCAATTTAAGCCTAGAAATCCAACGAAGGGTTAGTTATGAGTTAGTTTCAACTTAAGAGAAATGAGATAAGATGTATAGTTGTTTACATTATGGAAGAATACTAGACAGTAGACTAACTCTTTGGGAAAGCAAAGTTATCCTTTTACATTATGCATATATAGTAAAATAAATTTCAGAATTAAAAGTAATAAAAAATAAAACCAAAAGATAGAAGAAAGTAGATGATGATTGTGGTATCAGCATAGAGAAGGTGTTTATGAGGATAAATAAATAAATAAAACCTCCATGAAGAAAATACAGATAGGCTTCATGATATGGAAAAATAAACTTATTAAAAATATTAATTTATTAAATTTAACTTACTAAAAATGAAATTTTTTTGAAAAAAAAAAAATGTTTGCAGAGGAGCTCTGGTGGCCTAGCGGCAAGAAACTGCACTTCAATCCCAGAGGCATGTGGTTTGAATCCACCAAATGCTCTGCTGGAGGAGAGGCAATCTCTTTCTGTACCAGTTAGATCCAATTTGATGGTACACATACACACGTTTGCAGAGAGAAGCCAAGGAACAGTGTTACTAGAAAATTATGGGGGAAAAAAACCCTGAATAGACAAATGCAAATTGTGATTCAAAAAATAAATTCAAATTAGTAATAATAATTAATACACTTAATAGAATAGACATGTTGAAAAGACTTTTGACTATTAAATTGGCAACTTCTAAAAATAAACTAGAATTAGCCTGATAAGCTTTAAGTTGAACAAAAATGTATGCATAACTAGAATAGTGCTCAACAGTTTAAAGCTATACTGACATAATGTATTAGCTATGACATACTATGTTATATGAAGATACTAGCTACAGTGAACACTTTTTGTAACAGACTCTATGACATACAATGAAGAACAAAGGAATGGGTGCTTCTCACTTTTTTTTATACTGTCTTTATTTTCTAGAAATGTATTAAACATTCATTTTAAAAATTCATTAAGATCCTTGGGCCTTTTTGTATTTGTTTATTTTACTACTATTAGTACACACCAGTAAGTTTGTATTTAAAACCAGACAAATCATAAGTCACATTATAAATCCTCAAAGTACTTTGACTCCAATATAAAATTCAGGAATGATTTTTCTAATATTGTAAATATTCTCTGGCTTTTTATTTTGTCTATTTTCCTTCGTTCCTTTCAATATGGTAACTAAAGGTGATCTTGCTATTTTTCTTACCTTTGAAAAGTCCTTTGATACCACCCATCTTTTTCACCATCTGTGCAAATTTAGTGTACTGCGTCAAAAGTTCTTGAACATCTCTCGTTGACACACCTGATCCTCTTGCTACTCTTTGGATTCTTCCTGGTTGTTTACTAAAAACCTTGGCACCATCTGTACTATCAAGTTCTGCAGGGGAGGGTTAATTATTTTCACTGATACAAAATACTTAATTTATCACTGGAGCAGTTACATACAAATAATATACAAATAAAGAATATGTAACTTCACAGAGCTCTTACTTTTTCTTTAAACCCAGTTGCTCTCTAATTTTATTTTAGAAAAACAAGTTCAGAGCCCAGTGTGCCCACACCCTTCCTACACATACTAATCATAAAACTCAAGAGAACAAGTATAAGGACAGAAAAGTCAGACTGCAAAGAGGGGAAGAAGGACCCATTACAGCCACTGCAGTATCTGCATGTCTGCTTCCCAAAGTGTTATTTACATAGTAGAAGCAAAGATATGGATGAAACATTCAAGAAAAATGACCATAATGACAATTAAAAACTGGCCAAGGACAGACAGGACATATTCACTTACAGAGTAAGCGGAGGTAGAGACCAGTGAAAGGGACTGAGGAGTAACAAGAAAGGTAAGGGTAAAAGCAGGGAAACTGCTATAGTAAAAACCAGAAGAAAAGGTGATTAAGTAGCACTTAGTATTTTAGAGGCTAACAAAAAAGACTGAGAAGTACTCATTAGAAAAGACCAGTAGTTCATTGGAGAGCTTTGTATGGCCTATTTAATTCACAGTAATAGTGGGAAGCAAGGTCACATTTTAGTGTTTGAGAAAACACAAACTGTTCAAGAAGTTTGACAGAAAAGAGAGTGAAAATTGGAACAGTGAGGCCATATTCTATATCTATTCTGATAGTTTTCCAGATTTCATGACATATTTATCCAGAAACTATTGGAACAGTCCAAATTTCCCCCCGCCTCCATCAAAATATGAACTTTTTAAACAAAGAGAATCAGAAGAATGTCTGTGTTCCACTGATTATGCAAAGGCATCTGACTGTGTGGATCACAACAAATTGTGACTAACCTTGAGGAAAATGGGAATCCCAGAACACTTGATTGTGCTTATGTGAAATCTATAATTGGACCAGGAAGCAGTCCTCAGAAGAGTAAGAAAACACTACATTGTTCAAATGCAGGAAAGAAGTGAATCAAGGATGCATCCTGTCTCCATACCTTTCAATCTATATGCAGAACAAATCATTCGGGAAGCTGGGCTTTATGAGGAGGAATGTGGCATCAGGATTGGAGGAAGACTCATCAACAACCTATGTTATGCAGATGGCACAACCCTGCTTGCTGAAACTGAAGAAGACGTGAAGTACTTGTTGCAGAAGGTCAAGTACTGTTGTCTTTAACAGGGACTGAAGCTCAACATCAAGAAGACAGATTCTCAACACTGGGCCAACTAGCAGCACCATGATAGATGGAGAAAAGATTGAGGTTGTTAATAATTACAGCTTGCTCAGCTCTACAACCAACACTCTTGATACCAGCAGTGAGGAAATCAAAAGATGAATAACATTGGGAAATCAGGGACATTTCCGAGTACTGAAAAGCATCGAGGTCAGTGTAGAGACTAAGGTGTGCCTATCTAGGCCATAGTTTTTGCAATTACTTGCTATGCATCAGTGGACAATGTTAAGGATGACATAAACTTGATACTTTAGAGTTGTGGTGCTGGAGAAGAGTCTTGAACATAGCATGGTCTGCCAAGAAAACAGATAGGTCTGGCTTGGAGAGGGTGAAACCAAGTTTCTCCTTGGAGACTAATATTTTGAAGCTTTGTCTCACATACTTTGGGCACGTGATCAGGAGAGATGGGTCCTTGGAGAAGGACGTTATGCTCAGAGGGGTGGAGGAACAGCAGAGGAGAGGAAGACCTGGGATGAGATGGGCTGATAAAGTAGCAGGGACAATGGGTTAGGTGTGTTGGAATCAGTGAGACTGACTCAGGAAAGGGCAGACTTCAGAACTGCTGTACAGGTCATAGGCAATTTGATGCACATAATAACAATAAGAAAAGACAAAGGATAGAGAAAATTATTTTACTAATAATGAAACGACATCCTAGGAATAAACATGAAGGTAACAAGAGTTTGCATTTGTCTGAATTTTCTAGGTCAATCAGCCAAAAGCTGAAGGAATTTAATGTGACAGCTTTATTTTCTTTGTAAATGAAGCTGAGCACACACAGTAGAGGGCCTAAAAAACAGTGACAAATGTCCAGCATGTCTGCTGGAGAAAATGAAACAAAGAAATGAAATGGGTCATGGGATCAGAAATATCAAGAGGCTTAGGATGTTCTAAGACATAGAAAAAAGACCTGGAAGTGATTACCAAGAAACAGTGTTATTTCTGAAGAAGACAGAAACTTTTCAGAGTTTCACTGGAAAAAAATTTTGACATTAAACTAACCCATTATTAATGATTCTCAATGTATATTATTAACATAAAAGCTCTGAAAAGACTTAGAATAAATACAGTTAATTAACTTTCTTTAACCCACCATTTCCTAAAATTAATTTGATATAAGAGCACCCTTTTTCGGTCAACATCATGGCATGGAACACATTTGGAAAAGCACCATATTAGACAATTCCTCATAAAATGAAGTCAACTCAGTAATTGTCATGCTCTGAGTAAGAGCTTTCAAACTGCTATAAATCTACCTAACAATGATCTTTCAGCCTAAAAATTTCCCCATCATGTCCACAGGAATACAGTGAAGCTAGCTATATCCTAATATTCAGAGTACCACCTTCCAAGTAAAGTATTATGCCATCTTACCTTGATCATTCATACTATCCATTATTGTCATTAATTTCTTTAGCCTTGCCATTGACTCCTGTTCATTTCCTTTGCTCATAAAATCTGTTCCAAAACCAGGGATCATCCCCTAAAATAATATATTTAGATATGAAATCAGTTAATAGTTTAAGTTTCTACAGAATGTCATTATTTAATATTGGCTTTAATTTTAATACTAAATACTACAGTATTTATTTTACTTAAACATAAAAAATAATTAAAGCAAATGTATATATATTCTCAGAACTTTTATCAACAAAAACTAAATAGAAGGAAACCTTTTATAACTCACCAAGATTTGACTGAAGGGACCCATTTTCATGATATTTTGAAATTGTTCATACATATCTCTTAATGTAAACTGACCTGAAATATAAAACCAAATTCCAACATTAGAGAGTACCAATTTCCATTAACTAAAACAAATTTTTTTAATCATGGGTTCATTCTGAAACATATATATAAAATATCCAAACAATAAACATGGAAATTCCTGACTTAGAGATGTGATCTTGTTAGGATGTCTTTTGTAACCTTAATGAGGCCATACTTTGGAGATTAGATTCTAAGAAACTGAACTAATTCTAGAAGGTCCAACTGCCTGCTAAGAATTTACATTTCTATCTGTATGCTTAAACAAATTATTGAAGAAGCTGGATGCTATTAAGAAGACTATGGCATCAGGATTGGAAAAAGAATCATCAATAACTTTCAGTTTGCAGATGAAACAACCTTGCTTGCCAAAGGGGGACCTGAAGCACTTATGGAAAGATTAAAGACTGCAGCCTTCAATATGGACTGCATCTCAACATCAAGAAAACAAACATTCACCCCACTGGACCAATAGGCAACACCATGATAGAGAAAAGATTCAAACTGTCAACAACTTCATCTTACTTGGACCCACAATCAATATAGTTGTTACAAGGAATCAGGAGATCAGGAGATACACTGCACTGGGAAATTCTGCAGTCAGAAACCGCTCTAATTATTGAGGAGCAATGATGCTAGTTTGAGGACTAAGGTGCATCTGATTCAGATCATAGTCTTTTCAATCAATTGCTAAGCTGCTGAGAGCTAGATAATAAATAAGGATGGCAGAAGAACTGATGCCTTTGAAATGTGGTGGTGGTGAACAGTACTCAGTATCTTATAAACTTCCAAAAGAACAGATATGTCTTAGATAAGGTGCAGCCAGAGTGCTTCTTGGAGGAAAGGATGTTGAAGCTTTCTCTCACATACTTAGGGCATGTCACTAGAAAAGGCAATAGCTTCTAAGACATCATGTTTAGAAAGACAAATGGGCAGCAAAGGAGAGGAAGACCCCCCAACCAGGTGGACTGACATAGTCACTACAGCAAAGGGCTTGAGTATGTCAGGGATTGTGAGGATGACACAGGATAAGAAAGTGTTCAGATCTGTTGTTCATACAGTCACTATGAGTCATACTTGTCTTGATGGGACCTAACAACAGTAACAGGACAAATACATAGAATGATAGTCTATGTTTTAAGGATCTTATGTATATATAAAAGACCTCTGATGGCCTAGTGGTCAGAAGCTGCACAGCAATGCCAAAGGCATGCAGTTCAAATCCACCAGCTGCTCCATGGGAGAAGGATGAGAAACGTCCCCCGAAACCTCCTTTACTGCCTCTGAAAACCTGCTAGATGGTCAGCTACAAGTCAGTTCTGACTCAAAGGCACACAACATGTATACATAAGAATCAATCTTCTCAACATGCAGATCCTGACTGAGTATATCAAGTATGGAAATGCAAATTCTCAGCAGGGGCAGAGCCAGAATGAACTGACTAAAAATCAGGGTAGATCCTAACCCAAATTACTTGTACAATAAAAAAAGATTAGACACAGACACAGGAGGATGACAGATACCAAGGACTGACAGCAGACATCAGAAACAGATTTGGGCATTTATGTCAAGAACTATGAGAAACTAGACTCCTTTTTTAAAAAAAAAATATTTTTAATGGGAATTTACAGAGATTTTGGATTTCCATCCATTCATTGCTGCACTTCTCTCCCCGCCCAGCCCTCTGCCCCACCCCCCCAGCCAGTTCGCTCCTCTCTTTCAAAAGTAAAAGAAACACTCCCTCCCTGGGACACAATCCCCCCACACCCCTCCCACCACCGCAAGTAAGACAGTTTTAGTAGAAAAGATACAACGATACATTCCAGAGAATGAGAGGAGTAATTTCTCTGGTAGTAAAATAGGGTAATAAAGACCATTTCTCTTCTTTTTTTAGTGTTGACTTCCAATAAAGGTTTGCAATTATTATTGCAATTATATACAAATAAAACACACTTGAACAGAAATGATTAGGACAACTGCAAATAACAATACAAGTAGTTTCTATTGTAACATATTTAAAAGAGGTTAAGACTCTTTGCGTTTTCCCCCTCTATAATGGTCTGTTTTAAATTTTTTCTACAATGTACATATAAATCTAGATCTATCTCTCTCTGTGTGTGTATATATAATAATTTTATAACCAAGAAAGAAAAATCAATGTTTTTTAAATATGATGAGGTTTGAGCATGTTGGACTCTTCATAAAACTTGTTTTGTTGCCATTCCACAAATGATGCCATCTAATAAGGTCCCAATACTTTCTTCTTGTAAGGATAGTTTGTATCTTTTTTACTTCTATAATATTTGTTATTTCTGGAAGTTTCCAAGGAAACTTGCTGACTTTCTATCTGAAGTATTAGGAGTACTTGGTGTATTTGTTTTTCTCTCTCTTCAACATAAACAATTAGAATTGAAATATCATTTGCTGAAATATCAAATATTTTCAAAAGGTTGAAAATAATCTCAGTAGAGTTCTTGTCTTATTTTCCCTAGTTTATGAAGGTGAACTACCTTGTTTGCTGCTACAAATACCTGAAATGGACAATCACTCTAGAATTTATTAATGAACCATCAATAGTGCCTTCCATGGCCTTTTTTTCTCATATCACTGGCATTTTTGACATCCTTAAATGAGAAGGGTCACTGTGCAGTCAGAAACAGGTCCAGCTGATGTGTCAAGTGCACTGCATAAATTAACAGGATTAGGACTATTTATAATCTAGTGACAGGGCACAGTCAACTATCTACTTGGGGTGGCTGCATTGACGCTGTTGGTTGAGGGGCCCATAGCTGGCCCTACACCATGCTTTCAGCCAACGAGGGGTTTAATTTATGTCTTCCCATCCAGGCCTGCCACTGACAATGACTTACAGTATTTCTATTATGTAGCACTAGGTAACTAAGCCAGTATTCCTGGAATCTAAGCATTTCATTCTATGTGTATTAATAGTACTGGAGAACAAACAGAAACAAAAACAAGGGAAAAAGCAAAGGAGAAAATATTTTCTATTTATGTCCTTAGAGCAGGAAAGACCTTTGGTCTTAGGAATTTGGAATAATAGTGTAATATTGTAAAAAATATTATAGCAAGCACTCATAAAATAGTAGGAGAGATGGCCTAGTGGAAAGAAGCTGCATTGCAATCCCAGAGGTAAGTGGTTCAAATCTGGTGGAGAAGGAGGGGCAATCTCGTCCTGTACCAGTCAGATCCAATTTGACAGTAAACACACACAAAAATAATAAATTTTTTTAAAAAAGAACAAAAAAGTAAATAGTGGGAGAGAAGTATTAAGGACAAAACACATATCTGTCCATTTATAAAGAAGTGCTAATTAAAGAGAATTATGTAGAAAATTAACTATCATGGAATACAAATGAAGGTTCAAAAGGGAAAAGATAATTAACATTGTCAAATATTGAGATCTAAGAAAATGGAAAAGTTCAGGGTGATTGTAGAGGCAGGGGTATGGTTATTCAAGAAAGAGAAAGTCAAGGGGGAAAAGAATCATGCAAAAAAGAGTAGATAATTCATATAATAAATATTTCCAGAAAGCCCACTCTGTGCTAGACATTGTGCTACATACTATGAATTTAAAAGATGACTAACAGCTATGAATTTCACATCTACCTTCAAGTAAGGAAGACAGATACCAAGTTAACGTGATGCATAAAGGGTGTAAGAGGAACATATAACTTAGACCAGGGATCAGAGGATATATTCCTGAAGAAAGACACTTATGGAGAAATCTAAAATACAAGTAGGAGGTTAGCCAATTTGGCTGGAGGAGAGCAAAAGAGGAAGAGGACATGTCTAATAGGCTTAGAGAGAAGATAGAAAGCAGAAGGCGGACTCACTAATATTTACTGAAGGAGTGGATAAAGAAGCAAATATGTGGAAATCAATGAGAGTATTCAAATTATGCTCTGACAATCAGAAATTATGGGACAGAAGATAAAGATGTTAAATTTGCGGTCATCTATGGCTTTAGCTATGCAAAAAAAATGCATTTGACTGTGTAGATTATAACAAATTATGGCTAACATGGACTAAAATTGTCAATATCATAACATCATTTACTTGGATCCACAATCATTACACTTGGTACCAGTAGTGAGGACATCAGGAGATCTCAAGCAATGGGCTTGAGTGTCAGAGATTGTAAGGATGGTACAGGACAAGACTCAGATCTGTTGTTCCTAGGGTTGCTTTGAGTCATACCTGACTTGACAGTACCTAACAACAACAACAACAACAACAACAGGGCTTTAAATTAGTTATCTCATGAAGGAGAAAACCAGCCAACTTCACAAATAAACCGAATAAACATCATGACAAACTGCCCAAAGTATCTGAGATGGAGCTTCAATATCCTAGCCTCCAAGGAGAAACTTGGTTTCATTCTCTCTCAGACAGACCTATTTTTTTCTCGGCAGTCCAAGAAAAATGTTCAAGGCTCTTCTTTAGTACCACAAATCAAAGGTGTCAATTCTCCTTCTGTCATCCTTAGTTACTGTCTAGCTCTCTGATACACAGCAAGTAACTGAGAAAACCATGGTGGATCAGACGTACCTTAGTCTCTAGAACGACATCGTTGCTTCTCAGTACTCTGGAGGGGTACCTGACAACAGATTTTCCCAGTGTAATTTGTCTTTTGATTTCCTGACTGCTGGTACCAAGAGTGTTGATTATGGAGCTGAGCATGCTGAAATTGTTAATAACCTCAATCTCTTCTCTATCTATCATGGTGCTGCCATCTGGCCCAATGGTGAGAATTTTTATCTTCTTGATGTTGAGATTTAAGCTCTGTGTTACATACTTTGGGCACATGGCGAGGAGGAGCCAGTCCTTTGATAAGGACATCATGTTCAGAAGGGTGGAGGGACAGTACAGGAGAGGAAGACCTCGGATGAGATGGGATTGATAAAGTAGCTGAGGTAATGGGGGTAGGTGTGTTGGAGTTAGTGTCTGGCTCAGGACAGGGCAAGCTTCAGAGCTGTTGTACACAGGGTTGCTGTGAGTTGCAGGTGACTCAATGGTATAGAACAACAACAATAACATGACAAATTGAAAAGAAACTTAAGTTGTCAACAATTTAATTCTGCTTGGATCAACAATCAAAATCAAGGAAGCAGTAATTAAAGGTTAAAACTGTATTTTGTGGGGAAAATCTGCTGTAGAAGGCTTCTATAAAATTTTTTCAAAATCAAAGATGTCAATTTGATGACCAAGGTAATTCTAACCCAAGCCATGGTCTTTTCAATTGCAACATATGCACGTAGAAGTTGGACAGTGAAAAAAGAAGACAGAAGAACTAGTGCATTTGATTTTTGGCACTGGCAATATACAATATACTATAGACTTTCAAACAAATCATTATCTGAAGAAAATATAACCAGAATGTTCCTTACAAGCAAAGATGGAAACAAGCAGAATATTTAAAAAAATGAGACAGATTCTCAGGTAGAAGCACTAGTTGACACTACAGCCCCAACAGATGCATGATCGTGAATATGGTACATGACTGGCAACATTTTATTTGTTATACATAAAGAGGCTATGAGTCAAAACCTAGTTGAGAGCAACTAAGAACAAGGGCAATCCAAGAAGAATGGTCTAATAAACATACAGATATAAGACTGAAGCACTAAATAGGAAGATGGCTTAGGATGACCCCAGAAAATTTAGGAAAGAGATTAAGGAATAGGTACCATATGAATGAAAAAGAGAAAAAAGAGATCAAAGTTCTTAATCATGGAAATTAAGGTAAAAGATCATTTTGAGAAGAACTGATGGTTAATAACAAATGTTAATGCTGTGCTAGGCATTTTACATCCAGCAACTATTTAATTTTCACAACCCTTTCAAACTCCTAGAGATACAAATACATGTTTTAATTAAATACTTAAACTCTTAATAGTGATATGCTTCTCTGTATGAGTGGTTTTCAATGTACAGTTAAGAAAATGTGTTTATAATCAACCTTATAAATAACTTTTTATATGTTCTACGTTATCTAATTTATGCATAAAAAGACTGAAAGACCGTGTTCTAATTAATTTTTCACCTATTTTACTTCAAAGAACCCAATAAAAATTTCATCTTTTACTTGAGGGCAATTTGATTACAAATGAGAAAATAAAATAAAAATACTCAATTCTGTTACTGCTTATATATCAAAATGATTCTCATCTACATAATTTAAAATAATAAACATTTGAAAAGCTGTCTCAAACAATATATAATATTTGAAAAAAGCAATAGTTACATGACAAGGAAATCAAAGAAAAACATCTGAAAGCAAATATTTTCTTGTCATTCATATACCATGTTTCAACTTCTCTATAAGGGCTTCATTATCATCCAACTTTAACTCGTTCACTTTATCTATTAGTCCTTCAATGTCACCCATACCTAAAAATACAAAGACAAAAATTAACTATTAATAAAATATCCTCCTCTTTTCTATTATATAAAACATATTCATAAATATAGTAACCTTCATTAATAAAATAAAATTTAAAAATATAGTAACCTTCACAATAGGTCAGGTATTAATTAGCACACTTTACAAATGGGAAAATTAATGCTAAAGCAATGACAGTAATTAAGTGACAAACAAGGACCTCAAGCCCAGGATTTAACATGAAATTCATACTAACTATACCATCTTGTGGGAGAAAATTGGGTAATCTCCCATGTGATTAACTTCCGCTGTAAACCCGTTAGAGAGTCAGCTATGGGTCAGTTCCAACTCTATGGTACCCAATAACAACAACGTACCATGTTAGGACACTACTGTTGTTGTTATGTACCCTCAAGCTGAGTCAGAATCAATCCAAAACTGTTTTCAGAGGTAGCAAATTGCACAGGAGGAGATTGTCCATCCTTCTCCCATGAAGAAAGAACTAAGTGGATTCAAACCACATGCTTTTGGGACTGCAGCGCAGTTTCTTACCACTGAGCCATCAGAGCTCCCCTCTGGTCACTGCTCTAATTTCTCCTTTGTAAAGTGTGGTATTAATATTTGACCTATTATCTGTCAAATTTATTGTATTTATGGGTATATTTTATTCTTAGATTATAAATGTTTAATTGCTACTACCACCACCATCACATACTTTTTGTATCGTTATCTAAACTTTTGTAAATAACTTCCCATTTAGTATTCTCTTTTTGCTACTCTAAAAACACAGTCATAAATTCTATCTTATGGATCAGATTAGGTAGGTCATTACAAAACTAAGCCCACAACCACTAAACTGGTTTTAATTCCTAGAAACCCTATAGGGCAGAGGGAGCTCTAGTGGTTTAGTGGTAAGGAGTTGCACTGCCAACCCAAAGATACTCAGTTCTAATTTACCAGCTACTTTATGAAAATAGCTTGCCTCCAGAAACAACACTGATATTGACTATTCAATTTTATTCTTCACAAAGAAATCATGAATAAAATATTATTAGTTCATCTCTAAAATTTTCTATTAGAAGCAATAGTATATCTACATAAACAAATACAGGAAAGCAGGAATGAAATGACTCAAATTGCATGTCCCTTTGCTCTCCTGTTCCTTCTGCCTGAATGTTTGCTTTATTCCCTCTTTCTTCAAGAATCAATTCTAACCATCAAATATTTCCTGAACCTGTCAAATGTGGTTCATGCATTCTGGCATACTTCTTTCTCAGTTGTTACCACATTATACAAACTTTGTTTCTTGCTTTTTATTTTCTTTTTATAGTCTCTCTGTATGAACCTGGAGAAAGGATGAAAGTTAAACAAGCATATAGGTCTTTCGTTCATAGGGTTGCTTTGAGTTTCCTACGACTAGACCACACTTACAACAATAACAACAACTATATGAAAAAAAAAAATGGGCAAGCTCCTCTTGTATAATTTACTGCCTCTGAAAACCCACTGGAGGGTCAGCTATGGGTCAGTATACACAATATACACAACAAATACAGGACAAAGTAAAATGCCCTTTAGGGTTTCCAAGGTGTTACATCTTTTTTTTTTTAATTTTTTTTTTTAAAGGGAACCGGTTTTTTTTTTTTTTTTTTTTTTTTTTTTTTTTTTTTTTTTGGGGGTGTGTGTGTGTGTGTGTACTGTCAAATGAGATCTGACTGATACAGGAAGAGATTATTCCTCCTTCTCCAGCAGAGCATCTGGTGGATTTGAACGGTGCACCTCTGGGATTGCAGTAAGGGTGTTATATCTTTACAGAAGCAGACTTCTTGCTGTTGTGATTAGTAGCCAAGCACTTTAATCTTTGGTGTACCAGGCCCATCTCACATAAGTCATAAAAGAAAATTATTTTCCTAGTTAGTGAGACGGAAGCACTGGTGGTCTAGCGGTAAGAAGCTGTACTGCAATCTCAAAGGTTCTTGGTTCAAATCCACTAGCTGCTCCATGGGAGAAGGATAGGTAATCTCTGATTTACTGCTTCTGAAAACCTGCTGAAGGGTCAGCTCTGAGTTGTTTCTAAAACAACAGCCAACAACAACAGTGAGTGAGAAGACAGGATTATAATCCTAACCTACCATAAAGACCTATACTCTTTCTTGGAGCTAATTCTACAATGCCACCATTATACATACCAAGAAGTTTGCTGATAAAAGGCTGTGTTTTGAAGGGTTCAAAGTCATCTATGTGTTCCCCTGTACCAATGAAAATAATTGGACTTTTTGTGGCAGCAACCCTACAAAGAAAATGACAAAAGTAATATGAAAAAAGAAAACACATTTCCAACTGATTTTCAAACCTAACAGACAAAAGTGCACAGTGTTTTTCTTTTCATTAGTTAAAAAAGAACTGTATCAGAGAGTCTGCAAATTCTGTCTTTGAAACTTTTATAAATCATAGTATGTTCATTACCAACACATATTTCAAATGATCAAGATGAAAGTCATAGAACACATACATCCTCATAGAACCCCAAGACACAGAATGAGAGCACTGACAATACTTACGCACTGAGTGCACCACCTCCTTTTGCATGGCCATCAAGTTTTGTCACTATTACTGAAGCTACATCTACTTTATCTTTAAAAGCCTTGGCCTGAGCTTCACAAGCCTGCCCAATGGAGGCATCCATCACATAAACAATATTATCAGGTTGCTAGAAATTTTAAAGAAAACATATATATTTTTACTTATCTTAAAACTCGCAATGAGAGGCTATAATATTTACTATAAATAACTATTCACTCAATCAATATTTGTTGAGAGACTACAAGAATATTATGATTTAGGTCTTGGATACAAATTAGCAAGATGAGAACATCTGCCCTCATGACATTTAGAATCTAGTCACATGAGATAGAATAAACTAGCTAACAAATATTTCACATGTAGAGCAATTAAAATGGGATAGAGAGTATAAATTTTGAGGAATCAAGGTTTCTTCAGGTAAGGTGTTTAGGGGAGGCCTCTCTGGAGGTAATATTTGAAGTAAGGCCAGAAAAATAAGAAAACAACTATGCAAAGATCTAACAGAGGCCAAATATTATGAGGTAAGCCCTTATCAAATATTATTAAATAAGTCCTTGCCACAGTTATAAAGGTGCACAAAACAAATTAATTCTAATCTATCTTCAAGGCAAAGAATAATTTCATTTGATTATAAATGCATAACAGTGTTACACTGAAAGTCACTTACTATGGCATTAGCAACTTGAAGCATTTCTTCAAATAAAGAGTCTTCTTGTTTGTGGCGACCACTTGTATCAACAATAATAATTTCAAAATTTTCATTTTTGAATTTTTCCACTCCTTCAGAAGCAATGATAACAGGATCCATTTCTGTATAGCTATGAAATAGGGACAATTCTTTAAGAAATCTTTAATCTGAATCTATATTGAATAAAGCCAAATGATTGTAGCTTCAATTTAGAAGAATACTCTAAAAAAAGGACATGATATTTTTCAGCTACACAGAATCCCATCACATGGTTACATTATTAACCATTAAATACAAGCTCTACTCTGACACATTTAAGATTTTCTCCATTTCTTTAAAATTACAAACACAATGAATAGTATGTAACTGCTGTATGCTTCCTTGAAATTTTGTTATGTCACACTTAGGAAAGTTGAATTTCAATCAAATGGTACATAATGATTAAAACTTTTGGGTTTTTTTCCCCCTCTGAACATCTTTGATCAAAGTTTTCGATTTCGTTACATTTTCACAATTCCTGACAAAAGAAAAGTCTCAACTTGAGAATGAAGCAGTAGGATCAAACTGTAATTTTTATTCCTTGACCAATTACAACTTTCTGTACATATTATCACTGCCAAATAAATATATGTAATGTAAAAAAATGTTTTTGCCCCTAAGTGAAAAATAACCAAGAAAATATTGAAAAAGATGGTATTTAGCACTACTATTTTAAAATATGATATAGAAAATACCTAATAAGTGTGCAAAGAATTTTGGTCATAAGATTAATTATAAATATACATACAAAGTAATACAATGATGCCTAAAAATAGAATTATCTTAACAGCCCACTAGCCATTTCAAAATAATTAGTACTCCATTTTTATTAACCTCTAAAGTGAAATGTTAAAAAAAAATTTTTTTAAATACATGCACTATTTCAGGTGTTCATTTTGATGAATCTTAACAATGTAGCGTAACCCACAAAACTACTATCACAGTAATCAAGGTATAAAACACTTCAAGTTTCATTTTCTTTTAAAATAATTTATCTCTACATATGTATCTGTAAGACTATTCATTTGTATAGCTATTAGAAAAGCATAGATGGACATACACCTAAAACTACTAACTGGGAAATCAGAATATTATTGATGCTTGACCTTTTTTCTTTCAGTAATGTGATTTTTACAAAGAAGGGGCAGTAAACAAGATTGTATCTACTATACAGTAGATAATTTAACATTAGAGATATAGTTCAAGTCCATCACCAATCCCATTGTCTTGTCCCTCTGAGATAACTATGATTATTAATACCTTATTCCATATAGACAGTATGCTTTTAAAGTTTCTATGAACAAAAGAGAAAGTATTCAGTACATGGACTTGAGAACTTTGATTAAATATTTAAGCTCTGGCTCTGGCCAATAGTTCAAATAATTATTAAATTAAATGATTTGCAAATTTATTAATCCTTGATTTTTAAAACCATATTGGAAGCCATTTTTATCCTAAAAAGAAGGTCCTGGCTGGTGCAAACAGTAAACACAACTGACTATCTGAAAGGTTGGGGGTTGTGGATGGCATCTACCCAGAGGCACGATAAAGGAAGGCCTACCAATCTATTTCTGAAAAGTAACCATTGAAATATCTATGGAGTACAGGTCTAGTTGGACACAGATGGGCTAAATGTGTCAGAACTGATGTGACAGAAACTTATTAAAACATTACCTAGTAATCTGTCTCCTAGAGACTACACAGATGTTGTTGTTATGAGCGGGTGTTGCCTGCAACTCATAGCAACCCTATGTACAAGAGCCCTAAAGCCTGCTCTATCTTGTGCCAATCTTACTGTCTCTGACACACCTCTCCATTACCCCTGATAAGACAGTTTGATTCAGAGACTACATTAAAATGAAAAATAAAGACTATATCAAAGACAAACTTTATTAACACTTTTGGCCAGACAAAAAGTAGGTGATGACTACCAAAAAGTTCATTTAACTATCTCAAAATTATTTTCTTTAAACTTTCTTCCCAGGAGTATAATAAATTATTTATATTAATAATATTAAGCTATTCCGTCAATTAAATCTTCTTAAAGTCAACCTAGGCTAAATTCTTTCATGTAATCATTTAACCTTTTCAATGACTAATTTTTAAAAATTAATTACATAGCAGCATATCAAATGAGGATACCAAAGACTAGAAACATATAAAACAAATATTATAATTTGTTTAAAAACTTATGATTGAACATTTTTTACACGATATACAAAAAACAACTCAAACTTCATCCCTATGTGTTTAGTGGAGGAATGCTTCTGATAGGTCTTAAAAAGACACAATAGGAACAGAGATCTAAGGCAGAAAAGCATGCTACTTAAGGTAAGAAACTAAACACTGTCTACTCTGATCAAACAGGTTAGAGCAGAAAGATCATGTCATAATAATAATAAAAGATAATGGTTTATTAATCATCAATCAGCCATTGCTGTTGAGTCAGGATCAACTCAAAGATGGTCCCCTGGTGAGTTTCAGAAGCTGAAAAAGTGTGTGGGAGGGTACTGCCCATCTTTCTCCAGTAGAGTCACTGTTAGATACAAACCACCAAAGAGTAGCTGTATTTGGGTTAGCAGCACAACTCTCTACATAATCTGTTACCAGAGATGCTGTTCTTAATCACACTGCCACTTTATTCAAAAGGAGTTAATCTTTAGAGCTGTTGTTGGTGACTGCCTTCAAGTCAAGCACAACTCATATCGATTCTATGAACAAAAGGCCTGAAGCCCCTCTACAACTATCGACATTTATCAAAGTTCATAGAGTTTCTGGAGTCATGTTATTTAGGAAATGGATGCTACTACTGCTTCCAAGCCTGTCATAGTATGTTATTGTTTTTACGTGCTATTGAGTTGCTAGTATATTATTGTTTTTATGTGCTACTGAGTTGCCTGTGATGCACTGCAACTCAATTTTCAGAGTATGTATTAATATGTGACCAGAAGGCATAAAATAAATCAGACAGATAAAAATGTAAGAGTACCAGAATTAGAAATAGAAACCTACCTTCCATAGAATGGAATTCTTGCCTTGGTTGCATTCTGTTTTAGCTGATCAAAAGCCCCTAGGAGATAAAGAATTAATGAATCTTCAAAACAAAAAACAAAAGAAAAGAAGAGTAATGGCTCAAATTCAATGTATTACCTGCTCTGAATGTGTCTGCACATATCAAACAGGTCTTCCAACCCTTCCTTTGGTAATAATATGCTAACTGGGAATGAAAGATTAAACTGTAATTATATCAATAAATAGAAATTATAGTTAAAACATCTCTGTACACCTTTCTCATTTTACTAAGGGAATAAATCAGAACTGCTCATAATTCTCTTAAAAAGAGTATTTAAAATTTTTTTGAGCTATAATAAATTTCAAAAGAGTTTAAATTCTAATTGTCATACATATAGCCACATTCCAAGAAGCAGATGACTAGAATAAAAAATGTAAATTATTATTAATTATGTAAAAGGGAAAAAATCCACTTCCTAAAAAGTAAACTCACCCTTTTTCTTTACTAACTACAACACAGTTGGAGTTTGAGAGGGGGCAAAAATTGGTAAAAAAAGTGAAGCAGCTGATTTTGGGAAAAGATATTAATGAATAGAAAATTAGAAAAATAAAGATGCTGAGCGGGACACTAGAAGACCTGAAAAGGGAATCTTAAAACATAAGAAATAAACTTTTTGCATGATCGTCTCCAAAAAGTAATAGTTTTGTTTAAAAACTAAAAAGGTTTTTTTGTTTTTAAAGAAGCAGCACAGTTAGGTATATGTTACTCTGGGGTTGTTACAGGGAGGAAAAAGAAGTAAAATAGACTAAGAAAGTTTTCTCTTCATATTCTATAAAAAGCTATACAAATGTGTAATAGAAGTTTCAAGTAATACAAACTTGTAAAGCAACAACATTATAAAGTTTGGCATTACTATGAATCATGACTTATAGAAAGAAATCTTCTCTATGATATTTCTTTAAAACTTAAGTGTGATTTACCTTTGAACAAGTTGTTGTTTTACCACTTCCTTGCAAGCCAACAAACATAATCACATTTTGTTTTCCTTTAGTGGGTGTCCATGCTTTGACTCCAGGGTCTACAAGCTACATACCAAAACCAAAACAGAAATAAAATCAGATTACAGTACTTACATTAAACCTCTCTCTATGACTTAAAAGCAATTTAAAGACATTCTGATGCAAACGGCATCCAGTCTTTTCATTTTAGCACAACTCTATTATGACCCTTTGTAGCCATACACACTGAAATTTAAGATTTTTAAAGAATGTATTGTGAAATATAAACAAGCCTATACTTCCAATTCAATTAAGAAGTAGGGATCTCAAAATATTTTTCAGAAAAAGCAAGATGTTAATAAAATGGGAGACCAAGTTTGACTCAAAGGAACAATCTTCATTAGCAATGAAGAAATGTAATATAAAGATACATATGTAAGATAGATAATTTCAAAATTTCTAGGAACTTTGGTTAAAAAACTAACAACAGACAACACTAATTTTAGTATGTAATTCATATCAATATGTTGTTGCTGTTGGTACAACAGCCCTAAACTCTGCTCTGTTCTGTGCCAATCGCACTATCTCTGAAACTCCCATCCCCATTACTCCAGTCACTGAATCAATCCACCTCATAGAGGGCTTTTCCTCTCCTGCGCTGTCCCTCCACCCTGTAAAGAATACTATAATTTCAACATTAATATTTAAAATTTTATGAGATAGTTTATCTTCTTTTTCTTATATTGAGTCTTGAAAGTCAATGCTTTAATACTTCGAGAACATCTCAACCTGCACTGTTGTTGTTATGTGCTGCGTCAACTACAATTCATAGTAACCCTGCCATTGGATCTGAACTCTGTCCTATCTTGTGTCATCCTCACCATCTGCAATATGCTTGAGTCCACTGTTACAGTCATTGGTGAGGGTCCCCATTTCCTACACTGCTCCTCCACCTTTCCAAGCATGATGTCCACCAAAGACTAGCTCCTTCTGAAAATAGGTCTAAGGATGTGAGATGAAGATTCACTATCCTTGTTTCCAAGGAGCACCCTGGTCTCACTTCTCTAAGAGAGACTTGTTATTTTGGCAGTTCAAGGAATATTCAGTATTCTTCTCTAATGCAACTCAAAGGCATTGATTCTTCTTCTGTCATCTTTAGTGACTAACCAACTTTCAGATGCGTAGCAAGTAATCGAAAAGACCATGGTTTGAATCAGGTGCAGCTTAGTCTTTAAGCTGGTATCACTGCTCTTCAGCACTCTGGAGAGGTCCCTGACAGTGTATTTCCCAAAAACAGTGCGAATTTCCCAAAAACTATCCATAAGAGACTGGCTAGTATTGCCATTAAATTGAGAAATTCAGTGGCAGAAATTTGGAAACACAAATAAAGCAGCAGAGAAAGCAGTACATGTCCTTCAGAGCCAAAGATGCCTGCACCAGTTAGACTGGGGCTGACAGGAGCAGCAGCAGCTATGAGAGTAGAGATCTAGAAACCCAACAAGAGACAGAGATGACTTTGGGACCGCTGCCCCACGGAAATGGAGCTAGGAGCCTTCACCCAAGTTTGCTGGAAAATTGACAGGGAGACACATTAATTGGAAGGACTAAGATAGCTTTGTTAACAGTGGCCTAAAGCTACAGGATGAAGGTTAAGGAGCCTGAGCACATTTCAGAAACTGTCCAGAGAGACTGTATCTTGCTGCCAGCCTGTTGTTGTTTTACCATCGGGTCAGAACCGACCCACAGCTGACCCTCTGGAGGGTTTTCAGAGGCAGGTGATGCACGGAAGACTGCCCATCCTTCTCCCATGAAGTGGCTGGTGGCCTCAAACTGTGTGTCTTCAGGATTACAGGCACCTGTTAACTTCCCTAATAAACCCCAGAATCGCGAGTATGGTTTTGTGTACTCTGCATAGCAACTGTAATGGATTTTAGATCCAGGAGAAAAATGGTAGAATTAGTAGAAATAGGAAGAGGAGCTCTGGTGACCTAGTGGTAAGAAGCTGTACTGCAATCCCAAAGGCATGCAGTTCAAATCAATCCACCAGCTGCTCTGATGAAGAAGAACGTGCAATCTTCTCCTGTGTGATTAACTGCCTCTGTAAACCTGAGGGAAAGTCATCTATTGTTTGGTTCCAACTCTACAGTATACAACCACAACACAGACAGTTGAGCATGGGGCAAGGACAACAACACAAGTCCGATCTCATGGGAATTGGGTTTTGTGCTGTGGATGTTGTTTTTTGAGGTGGTTTTCCTTTCTGGAGTTAGAAGGGGTGAGACTCAGATGTCTTTACTGTGTCTTCACTCTTTTTACAGTCAATACACTGCTCTAGCTACATCTGAACAATCTTCAAAAAGATTTTGCTTATACATGATGCTAATGATACTGTGCAGTAATTGCCACATTCGGCTACATCACCTTTTCTGAGAATAGGAAATAAAAAATATGGATCTCATCCAGTCAGCTGGCCAGGTGGCTGTCTTCCAGATTTCTTGGCCAAGATTGGGGAACATGTCCAACACTACAAGCTTTGTTAGAACATGCCAATTGTTATTCCATCAATCTCTAGGATCTTATTTTTTGCCAATGCCTTCAGTGCAGCTTGAACTTCTTCCTTTATCATCACTGGTTCTGATTATATGTTGCTTCCTGAAATGGTTCTGTGCCAGCCAATTCTTTCTGAAACTACATTCCTTCCATTTTCTTTTGACGGTTCCTGGGTCATTCAAGGTTTGCCAATAGCATCTTTCAGTACTGCAACTTGAGGCTTGAATTTGTTCTTCAGTTCTTTCCACTAAAAAGTTTTGCACAATTTCTTCCCTTTTTATCTTCTGACTCTAGCTCTTGGCACATTTCATGGTTTGGTTTGGTTTTCTCAAGCTACTATTTGAAATCTTCCCGTTCATCTCTAAGGACATTGAACAGGCAGTGCCTGCTATATAAAAAGAGGAGAAACTCAGAGGCCTTTTCATCAATTCATCGGAACTCATGACTTTTCTCACCGCAATATGGCTTAGACATTCCTTAGAGGAATAGTGCCATTCTGCTGTGTGACATCAATTCATACTGATTCTAGTTAATGCTGATTCATGTGTTATAAGATTCCACATCCAATAACAGATGCTACATGTATTATTTGAGTAGGTTCCAACTCATAGAGACTCTAATGTACAACAGAATAAAAAACTTTCTGGTCCTGCACAAATCTCACCACCATTACTGTTTGATCACTGCTTCAATCACCGTATCAGTTCTTCTTGTTATGCGAGTCTTCCTCTTTTTTTTTTTTTAATTTTATTTTTTTTGAGTCTTCCTCTTTTTTTGTTGACCTTCCTTTACCAAGAATGATCCTTCTCCAGGAATTGGTCCCTACTGGTAACATGACCAAAGTACATCAAAGGAGATTTCACTATCTTTCCTTCCAAGAACCATTCTGGTTGTGTTCTTTTTAGACAGATTTATTCAATCTTCTGTTAGTGTATGATAACTTCAATATTTTTTTTATCAGTATTAAAATTCAAAGATACCAATTCTTCTACAGCCCTAAATTCACTGTCCAGCTTTTGCATGCATCTAAGTCAACTAAAAATACCATGGCTTAAGTGAGACACACCTTAGGCCTCAAAGGGACACCTTTACTTTTTTAATATCCTAAAGAAGTCTTTTACAGCAGATTTTCCAATGCAATACACCATTTGATTTCTTGACTGCTGCTCAGACGACTGTACGACAGTGCTGAATTGTCCCAGTGGGCTTCCTGGGCTCTAATCTGACAGGAGCCCACTGTCAGGCCTTTTCTCCTCTGGAGTTGCTGGGTGGGTTTTAATCAATGAGATTCTGATTAGTAGCTGAATGCTTAACTGTTGTGCCACCAAGACTCCTAAGCAGGAATAAAACTGACCTTGAAATACAAATTTAGAATTCTATATTCAGAAAACTCTATCATAAAAATAGAACACTTTAGAAAACAGTTAATAATCCTTCAACTAATATTTTCAAACACTTTAAATATTTGTGTGAATACATCCCAGAAACCCATAAGTATTCTGAAACAGGATCTCTGTCTGTAGTGTTAGTACCTTTTAACCTAATGAATCTTCAGAAAACCAGAGCAGAGTGTAATATAATTACCTTCACAAGTTCTTTAAAAACAGCATGCTGAATCATTTTTCTTTTGTTAAGACCAGATGCCATCTCTTCAAGATCAATAGCAGACCTTCATGATGGTCGTGTTTGAGAACAAAAGAAAGAGAAGTCAGTTAAGACAGTTTAAAAAAGAAAAAAATTAGGTTCTCCAGCAAAGAGTATCAGAAAACCACTCACATTAATAGTTTTTCAATTGACATACACATAGCTGCTACAGAGTTCTAATTCTATGGCATTAAAAACAAACAAACAATGAAATACTAGATGCAAAACAACTGGTTATTTAAAAATCAAAAGTTAATCTGTCCTTCTATCACTGCAAAACCCAATTTACTTTTCTATAAATCCTTATGGGAAGCTCTGGTGGCCTACTGGTAAGAGGCTGTGCTGCAATCTATGGCATGTGGTTCAAATTCACCAGGTGCTCTGCAGAAGAAGGATGGGCAATCTCCTCCTGTGCAATTTACTGCCTCTGAACTCTGCTGAAGGGTCAGCTACTAGAAGTTCCAACTCAATGGTACTTAGTAACAAGATACATCTTTAGAGAGTTCTGGTGACTTAGTGTCAACCCAAAGGTACATGTTTTGATCCACTAGCTGGTCTGTAATAGGAAGACTGGCAATCTCCTCCCATGAGATTTACTGCCTATGAAAACTCACTGGGGGGGGGGGGTCAGATATGAGTCAGTTTTAACTTGATGTTACAAAACAATACATCTTTAGTGAAGGTTTAGTTAAGGAGTTGCACTGCCAACCAAAGCCAAGTGGTTTGAATCCACTAGCTACTGCTCAGTGGGAGAAAGATGGGCAATCTCCAACCCTGTGATTTATAACTTCTGAAAACACACTAGATGGTTAGTTATGACAATTTCATCTTTATGGCACATAAGAACAACCAATAACACACATCTTTACAACTAGCAGAAAATGGGCTACCTTCTCTAGTTCTAACTGCTAAAATGCTAGTAGATCCGTATTCATTTGTTAGTTTAATAACAAAAAAGAGACCTGGCCTGAATATGACCAGAGTTGAAATTCAAATAACTCAATCACAAAATGGTGGGCAAAAGACATGGAAAAACTCTTCACAAAGGAGGACATTTGGATGGCTAAGAAACACATGAGGAAATATTCAAAATCACCAGAATCAGAGAGATGTAAAGCAAAACAACAGTAAGATACCACCTTGTTCCAGCAGCAGTAGTAAAGTTCAACAAAACAGCAAACAGTAAATGTTGGAGGGGATGTCAAGATACTGGAACTCTTATACACTGCTAGAAGGACTGTAAAATGGTACAATCTCTCTGAAAGGTGGTTTGGCATTTCCTCAAAAGGTTGAGCACAGAAATCCCGTATGACTCAGTTATTCAACTGCTAGGAATATATCCCAAGGAAATCAGAACTGAGACATGGACATTTATTTAACTATGTTCAAATCAGCATTATTCACAACAGCAAGAAAATAAGTGCAGCCCAAATTTCTTGCCAGAATAGCAAGAAAATAGAAGCAGCCCAAAATAATTAAGAAATTTTAGTGTATTCACACAATATAGCACAAAGAAACTATGATTTTGTAAAATACTATGTAACCTGGGAGATATTAAAGAGTATTTTGCTAAGTGAATGACCTCAGTCACATAAGGACAAACATTGCACCAGGCCACTACTGTGAAAACAGGAAGATAACTGAGTAAGGTATGTAATAAATGTTCAAAAGGGAGAAAAAAGGGGGCAGGAAAAAGGGACGAGGGAAAAAAAAATCACTGGGATAGCAGGTTAGTGGATGGAGGGGTGGTGATGAAGTAATGGGAAAGGTTTAATGAAGCTTGTAAAGACAGGGTAATAATAGGCATACTGAAATAGTGATTAGCTATATAAAATATAATGTATATGAATGTATAAAACACAAAGTACAAAACATAATATCTCTAAATGACTACAGGTAAACCAATAAAATTATTTTTTTTTAAAAAAAGAGTCTGTTCACATTCACCAGATGCTCTGGAGAAGGAGGGACAATCTCCTCCTATACCAGTCAGATTCGATTTGATGGTACAAACACACAAAAATAATAAAATTTAAAAAACAAAAGTTTACGGAGCTCTGGTGGCCTAGTGGCAAGAAGCTACACTGCAATCCCAAAGGTGTGCAGTTCGAATCCACCAGATGCGTTGTTGGAGAAGGAAGGGCAATCTGTTCCTATGCCAGTCAGATCCGATTTGACAGCACACAATAAGAAAAAAAAGAATTTAAATTCAAGCAGTTAAGTGTCAAGTACTGTTTTGTGTTGTGATCCAGTATCTTACCCAAGCAACATAATTACTGAGACCACCATGTTATTCCTTTAAAACATAGAGGGAGAAACCGAAGGAACAAGGTTTGATTAATATCATCTGAAGTATGAAGAGCATAAAATGGCTTTTCCATGAAGAATCTAAGCTGTTAAAAGATTTTTATATTATAATAGTATACATGATTGAATCCCTACAAATAAAGAAGTAGTCAAATGTGGAGAGAAATATTCATAATGAAATGAAAGTCACATATTTTAAATTGCACTTTATTTTTTGAATGATCATTGTGGAAACATAATACACGTAGTCTTCCACCATATGAGTTCTACTCTTTTCTAGTACTGTACAAAAGAAAGGTTTCATGATACAGCAAACTTTTCATGTTGGCTCCTTAATCCAGTAAACTCAATTTAGTTTTAAAAATTGATTAATTTAACTTACTTAACATTTTCTCTTAGTTGCTTTACCAGTTTAATATTAACATCTGCTTCCAACAATGCTGTACATACTTCTTTTAGCATAGCATTTAATACCTGTAAATTAGTAAAAAGAAATGAAAAACAATGATCAGTCACTATATATAACTTTATTAAAGATAAAATCATATTGTTGAAAAAACTGTTTCCCAGTTAGATTTAGAAAGCTATCTTATTAAATGTTATTTTGTCAAAATAAAACATCCTATTTAGTTTACTAAAAAAAGTATTACTTATCATAACATTATTCTTACATTAAAATGATAAAAGACAAAAGCAAGTTACTATTCAATATCACTAAAGTTTCCCATATCACAAAACAGCTTTTGCCTCTCAATTTTAAATAAAAAAAAAAAAAAAGTGTATGATTCTGCTTTTCTTAGCTGTGGAACAAAATGTGACAGAAAAAACTCATTGAGTCTCACCTAGGAGACTATCATTTCTACTTAGTAGCACAACAAAGTTAGAAGGAAACAATTCTTTATTAATACCTACTCTTGTCACATATATGCTAAATTACAAGGCATGATAGGTGTGTCAGAGACAATAAGGTTGTCACAGGAGACAGTATGGTTCAGAGCTACTGTGCACAGGGTTGCTGTGAGTTACAAGCAACCTGACAGCACATAACAACAACAACAACAACGTTAAAATTGAGAGCTTTGGAGGCCTACTGTTAAGGAATTTCACTGTAATCCCAAAGGCATATGGTGAGACTCCATCATCTGCTCTGTGGGAGAAGGATGGGCAACCTCCTCCCCTGTGATTAAACTTCCTCTGAAATCCCGTTTGAGAGTCAGCTATGGGTCAGTTCTGACTTAACGCCACAAAACAACACTGTTAAAATATGGAGCTTGGTGGCTTAGTGATAAAGAATTGTACTGCCAATCCATAGGCATGTGATTGGAATCCCACAGCTGCTCCTTGGAAAAGAATGGGCAATGTCCTCCCATAAGATTTACTGTCTCTGAAAACCCAGTGGAAGGTGAGCTATGGACCAGGTCTGACCTGACAGTACACAAGGACATCAACAACAACAAATTGTTAAAAGATGAGAAGCCATAAAAAGTTACAAAAATAAGCACTGACCTTTTGATGTTGGTGTTAGATGCCAAGAAGCTGACTATGGCTCACAGTGACCCTAGAAATGATGGATTTGAACCTTGCCTTATTTTGTACCATCCTCATCTTCTCTGTCACTCCATTGTTAAGAGTTACTCTGTCAATCTATCTCATGGAGAGTCTTCCTCTCCTTTGCTGACCCTCTACTTTTCTAAGTGTGAAGTTCTTTTCAAAGTACTGGCCCTACCTAGCAATATACCCAAAGTATATGAGATGAAGTTTCACGATCCTTCCCTTTAAAAGAGTACCTTGGCTACATCCTCTCCACGTTATGTGTATATAAATGTTTACACCCTAAAACTTCACAAGTAAGTGAATTTCAGTGTTTTATTTACTGTTATATTCCAGATCCAGCAAAAATACCAATAAAATGTGGATCCTCAAATATTTCTTCAAAGAATTATCTTCTTCAACTCACATATGCTCTACAAAGGCTTGTCAGGTATCACTACCTTTCATTAAAGGGACCTTAGCTCTCACTGAGAGATTTCTCTTTGTTAGTTGCCTAGGTGCACAGTTCTAAGAGCAAACCATACCAACTCCATCTCCTTGAGTCAATTCAAAGAGAATACTGTGTTTCCAAGGTAGTAAGTCTTAAAGAGAATAGATTATGTTATCTTTCTCCCAGAGAGTCACTGGAGGATTCTGTTAACCTCATTGGTAGAACAACATCTAATGCACTACATCATCATGGTTCCTCACTAAGAACAAAGATGACTCAGGCAAAACCTGTTATTCTATGTCCTCCTCAGTACTTCTCCCCTTGTTTCATTTTTCACTATTACAAACACAAGAGTTAGAAGAGTTCCACACAGGGAAATGTTTTTTAGCAATATATTATTTGATATATTCTGTATTTGAATAAGGTTAAACAATAAGAAGAACATTAGGAATAGGGAATTCTAGTGGCCTTCTGAGTAAGGAGTTGCTCTGCCAACCCTAAGGTTGTCTGTTGTTATGTGCCGTCGAGTCTCTTGCGACTCATAGCGACCCTATGTACAAAAGCCCTAAACTCTGCTCTGTCCTGTGCCAATCGCACTGTCTCCGACACTCCCATCCTGATTACCCCAGTCACTGTATCAATCCACCTCATAGAGGGCCTTCCCCTCCTGCTCTGTCCCTCCAACCTACTAAGCATGATGTCCTTCTCCAAGGACCGGTCTCTCCT
>NW_006399850.1:445648-455386 GCF_000299155.1 Elephantulus edwardii | reverse complement strand
ATTAACACATGAAACTTGCTTTCTGTAAATGAGACACCAGATTAGGTGATCTCTAAGAAGGTCTTTGTTGTCACTGCTATGTACATTGAGTAGGAACCAACCCATAGCTTACCCTCCAGAGGGTTTTCAGGTGCAGTTAACACACAGGAGGCAAATGCTCAACCTTCTCCCACAGAACAGCTAGTAGATTAAAACTTCATGCCTTCAGGATTATAGCGCAGCTTCTTGTCACTATGCCATCAGAGGTCCCTGATCTTTATTTTAAATAAAGACCAGGAAGGTCTATATTAAAAATAATTTCATTTCATTTTTTTATTAAGGTGTTGGTATAAAATCCTGCATTGAAATTTTCCCCCAAACTTCAAAGTACCTTTAAATCTATTACTTCATTTGATCTTGTAAGAGAATAGCTATCTCCTCTTGCTATATGAATATATGTAAGATACTTAAAGCTGACCTACTTCAAATTATGTCAGTTGGCTAATAAATGGCAAAAGTGAGACACTAACCAAGATCTTTTAATACAAGAGTCAGTGCTTTTTTCCACTGATGTCACAAAATGGAAAATAAATATATGGATGATATTCAACCTTTTTCATAATTTTAGACATATATTATGAGGAGAAATAAAAGGGGGACCCTCACAAATTACAATAATAAAACTAGGAAGAGGAGTGTATCAGGTATCATATCATGTCAGATATCATAAGGAGTCAGCTTTCAAAAATCTACAAAACAAATAGTAAGAATTTTAGAGAAAAATTATAGAAGTTAAGCTAAAAATGCTAGTTTATAAGAAGAGTACTAGACAAAAGTCAGGAAGAAGAGGATCAAATAAGTACAAAAGTACATTTATAGCCAAGAAAAGAAGGAGTCTGATGTCTTACGTCTATACCAAAAGAGAATGCAAAAGTCTATTTCTAAATTCAAAGCATTTTCAAAAGATAAAATGTGTGCTTTCACATGTTAAGTTTAAAGGGTTTGTTGTTTTGGGTTGTTTTTGTGGCTGGGAAGGTGTTGAAGAGTAACTCTTTACAGAAAGCTGAAGCTAATAGTAAGGTGCTCTTATCAATACAGGAATACGCTCTTTTATATCTATCAAAATAAATATAACCATAGAGTTTACTGATGATTCAACATCTACGATACTAGTGCTGATCCACAACTACATATCTTTCACATACCTCCTCATTGATGATGGTGGCATTGCTCAATGAGCGTAATGCTGATGTTATTTTTCTTCCAAGGTCTGCTAGTACCATCTTGAAGGTTTTTAAGACACACTAAAGGAAATCTAGGTGGAAAATAAAATTAATGAAAGCATTAGAAACAAATTCATTTCAGTTCTCATAATAAAAAACTTCTAATGACAATTAAAACCCATCAGTGAATCCACAGTAGAAAGGATGGACAATGTATTTCTGTGCAATTTACAGCTTCCCAAAACCTCACCAGAGGGTCAGCTATGTGTCAGTTCCAACTCTATGGCAATGAGCCTTTTTGAGTTTGAGAAAGCAGGAAGGAGTAGGAAATAAGGGTAAATAGAAAAGGCAGGCCAGGGATGCAGGTATGTTGGTATGCTGAAGAGAATGCAATCAATGTCATAATACAAAACAAACAAAAAATAATTTAACAGAAATCTAATTTGCTTGCACAATTTTACCCAAACTACTGAAATTTTTTTTTTTTAAAAAAAAAACCAAACCAAACAAAAACCACCTTGCAGAGGTAAGGAAGATACATGGGGAGGTCTACACATTTGGCAAATTTTTCTCATTCTGGTCAGCAGAGGCTATACAGTTGGAGGGGAAAAAGGTTACACAGAGCTCTGAAAACCAAACTAAAGAACATCAATTGTACAATAGTACATTGGTATAACAGCATAAAGCAACTCTTTTGGTAATCCTTCCAAACTGATCTAGTCTAATTTAGCCAACCAAGATGATCCAGACTATATTCCATATATAATCTAAGAGATTAGAGAGAGAAATAAACAGAAGGTCAAAACCAAAACAACAAAACGGCTGAGTCATTTGGAGACTGGAGACTAAGAAAAGTAAAATCAAGCAGGAATGAAAAGTATCCTCTAGGTTTAGCTCTGGCTAAATAAATAGCTGGTAGAGTTCTAAATTAAACACTATAGTTACACTCAAATTTTTGTAATTTAGAACTTTAAAAAATTACTACCAATATTTGACAAAATGTTTACCTGATTACCATAATTTTTTTACAATTACATAGTCATTCAACATGAAAGAGCAACTAGTTTATATAAACTATCAGGCCTTATTTTTTAACCAACACCCATTATATGAATTATTATTGTCTAGTAAATACTTTTCATGTAAGAAAGTGAGAGATTTGAATTCATCTCCTTTACCTGGTTAAGTACCAGGAATGATATAATCCTATTTATGAGCCTACAATTAATTTTTTTAGAGATTATGTCATAAACAGTTTACCCTCCATTTAAAAAAACTTTGAGTTAATGCTTAAATGTAAATTCAGAATCCTATGTTGACTGGCTTTTTAAAATTAAACACAAAACTTCTGTGAAATTTTCTAAAACACTTTTGTGTATTTATTAGTAGCATATTTTAAAATATTTTTTAGCTTACTAATTGAATAACACAGAAATCTTTTGTCTATTTGCTGAACTGAACAACGTGGTGTTGCTGTGACGCTGCACACTGTTCCACAGTCTATAATGGTTACCCATTATGTACAGTGTTTGGATGAGCTTCCAAATTGATTTATGCCGGGAAGCAGGAGTGGCACACACTTCCTAAACTAGATGCCTCTGTAAACTCTACAAACTCTCTAAACTCTATATATGTACAGAAATGATGGTAGTTATAGAATAGAGTTCTGTAAAAAAATGATGTTAGTCAGAGAACAGAGTTTAAATGTTTTGTGCAAAACTTACTCTCAGTCATATTCGACTTGACACTTAACCCCTGCTAAGTAAAACTAGTGCTATTATATCTGGAGGAACACTCTTCCACTTTGTACATCACTCTTTGTCAATGTGCAGCATGAAGTAACCTGGGTTGTTGTGATGTTGAACCTTGTGCCACTGGGATATCAAATACCAGAATGGCTTCCCAATGTGGACAGTATTTGGTGGAGCTCCCAGTTGTTAAGAGGTTTGGAAGCAGGAGTGTCATCCACTTCCTAAACCACATGCTTCTAGAAACTCTATGAACTCGGTGAAATGATGACAGTTATGCAAAGGCATTAGGTCTTTTGTTCATAGAGTCACTATGAGTCGCATTCAACCTGACAGCAATCAACAACAATTGAATAACTTGTCAGCAAGCAGGCAATAGTTTCTAGTAACAGTAAATGAATAACGACATCTAATAACATCTTTCATTTATACAATATTCTTTCTACCATTTTAAAAAACATGTTTCCAAAACTCTGGTAATAGAATTCTGCTCAAAATCCATCCATGTCCTGCAGATGTAAGTAAAATCCTCAGAAAGAATTGCAAAGCACTCCCAAATATACCCACTGGGTTAAATAATACAGACTCCCTTGCTGTTCCTACTACATACTTTCACTTCAGGGTGTTACTGCTAATTATTGCATTAATTGTAGGTGCTTTTCCTGTGGCAACAACAGCAGTACATCCTTCATTTATTCAGATACCTCCCCCAGTGTTCAATGAGGCCTTCCCTAATTATTTAAGTTATTAAAACTTCAACTCTCTTTCCATTTATTTTTCCTCATTTTTCTATTACCAACCAAATTATACAAAAACTTACATTATTTGTGAAATGTACGATACATGTGAGCAAAGACTTTATCTCTCTTGTTCTCTCTTAAGAGCTCACCACTCTTTCTTATACAAGGTTGTTGTTGTTGTTAGGTGCCGTCGAGCTAAGTAGGAATCATAGCAACCCTATGAACAAAAGATGTTAACCCTATTCTACCCTGTGCCATCTTCACACTTTGTGACACACAAGAGCCCACTGCGGCAGTCACTGGATCAATCCACCAGCTCATGGGCCTTCCTCTTCCTCACCGACCCTTTATTGTTCCAAGTACTATGTCCTTCTCCAAAGAATTAACCCTCCTAGCAAATGGCGAAGGCTCATCATTCTTGCCTCCAAAGAGCATTCTGGCTGTACTCTCTTTAAGACATATTTGTTCTTTTGGCTGTCCATGGGATGTTCAGTGATTTTCTCTAACACCACAGCTCAAAGGCATCAATTCTTGTTATGTCATCTTTATTCACCGTCAATTCTCAGATGCATAGCAAGTGACTGGAAAGACTACGGCCTGAATCAGATGCACCTTAGTTCTCAAAGTGACATCATTACACCTCAATAATTTGGAGAAGTCCCTAACTGCATATTTTCCCAGTGCAATGTGTCTCCTTATTTCCTGACTGCTGGTGCTAAGGTTGTTAATGGTGGGCCCAAGCTAGATGAAGGTGAATAACAGGTCTTTGAAAACCCTATGTGCACTAGAGGAATGAGGATAGTTATAGTAGTGTAGTGGTAGAGCCCAGACTGGAAGTCAGTTGAAATGAGGAAAAACAATAACAAACATCGTTTAACAATTGGAACATGTAATATATGTAGCCTGAATTTTTTAAAACTAGAAACTGTTAAAAATTAAATGGAACACATGAACATCGACATATTAGGCATTAGTGAGATGAGATGGACTCGCTTTGGCCGCTCTGAATCTATGCTGGGAATGAAAAACAGAAGAATGATGTTACATTCATAGTAAAAAAGTCAATTTAAGTTCTATCCTGAAGTATTTTCAGTGACAGGATAATATTCATATGCATACAAGGAAGACCAGTTAACACAACTATTACTCAAATATACAGTCCTACAGCTATAGCCAAGGAGGAAAAAATTGAGAATATTTACCAAATCTTGCAGTCCAAAATTGATCAGACACATTCAATCAAGATGGGTTAATTACAATGATGTGTTCACTGCAAGTACCTTTTCTAAAAGACACTAACGATGACTTTACACATGGATCTCTCCTTATGCACTGTACAGAATCAGACTGACTACATTTATGGAAGAAATTGTTGGAGAAGCTCACTACTGGCAATCTAAACTAGACCGGGGCAGACTGTAGGTCAGACTACTATGCACAGGAAGTTCTGATAAAAGTGTAGGCCTAGACGTAAGGAGTTGTACTGTCAAACCAAAACCATGCACGTTAGATTCTACCAGCTGCTCCACAGGAGAAAGACAGGCAATCTCCTCCTGTGTAATTTATTTATTGCTCCTGAAAGCTTGCTAGAGGATCAGCAATGAGGTTGTTCTGATTCTATGGTTCATAACAATGAGAAGTAAATTTTATGAATGAATGAAATGATGTACTTAAAACTGTAAGGGAAAAGCAAGGTTAAAGAACCCAAGTCATATATGGTCTTACAAATCTTTTAAAGACCACTACCAGGAGGCAGTTGTCAGAACAGAGCAAGGAAACACTTCAAAATCAGTAAAGGTATACTCCAGGGATGCATCCTATTTTCTTACCTTTTAAATCTATCTGTGAAACAGACCACCCAGGAGTCTGGGCTCTATGAGTAGGAACATGGCATCAGGATTGGAGGAAGACTCATCAACAACCTGTGTTATGCAGATGATACAACCTGGCTTGCCGAAACTGTGGAGGACGTGAGGCACTTGTTGCAGAAGGTCAAAATCAAGGACTGCAGCCTTCAATATGGATTGAAACTTATCATCAAGAAAACAAAGATTCTCACTACTGGGGCCGTCTGGAAGCATGATGATGATAGACGTAAAGAGATTGAGACTGCTAACAGAATCAGTTTGATTATCAATAGTCAACACTCCTGGAAACAGTAGCCAGAAAACAAAAAAACAAATTGAAATTGAAAAATCTGCCATCTATCAGGGATCCCACCAGAGTACTGAAGAGCAACGACGTCAGTCTGGAGATTAAGGTGCAAATGATCGAGGCCATGGTCTTCGCAATTACTTGCTATGTATCAGAAAACTTGATGACTAGGGATGATAGGAGAAGAAATGATGACTTTGATCTGTGGTGCTGGAGAACAGTATTGAATAAACAAACCATGGACTACTAGGAGAATAAACAGGTTTGTCCTGGAGAGGGTGTAACCAGACTACTTCTTGGAGGCAAGGATTCTGAAGCTTTGTCTTACATATTTTGGACATGTTGCAAGGAGGGACCAGTCCTTGGAGAGGGAAGTCAAGCCTGGGATGGTGGAGGGACAGCACAAAAAAGGAAGACCCTGGATGAGACTGACTGACTCAGTAACTGGGGTAATGGGGGTTGGTATGTCAATGATGATGACGTTGGCTCAGAATAGAGTTCAGAGTTGTACAGAGGGTCGCTAGGAGTCGCAAGCAACTCAATAGCACTTAACAACAATATAAGAGAGGGAGGTTCTGGTAGCCTAATGGTAAGAAGCTGGGTTGTAATCCCAAAGGTATATGGTTAGAATTCATCAGCTGCTCCACAGGAGAAGAATAGGCAAACACTCATGCAATTCAGTGCCTCTGAAAATCCAGTGGGAGGAAACCCTTCAAAGCAGCCTGAACTTCTTTCATCACCATAGGCTCTTGCTCATATGTTGTTTCAGAAAATTCTTATTTCTCAAATATACACACCAGCAGCTAAAGCCAAAAAGTAGGAAACTCAAAATTTATATCAAATTTTGTAGTCCAAAACAGAAAAAACATGCAATTAGGATATGTTAATGATAACTGGTGACTGAAATGTAAAAGTTGGAAACAACGAAGGAGGAAGGGTAGTCAGAAAGGTGACCAAAATGAGGCTGAAAATAGAGTAATAAAATTTTGTACGTTTACTGATTTATTCATCACAAATACTTGTTTTTAAAAACACAAATGGTGACTTTATTCATGGACCTCACCAGATGGACTACACAGGAAACAGACTGATTACATCTGTGTGCAAAAAACACTGAAGAAGTTCAGTATCAGTAGCCAAAACCAAGCAAGTTGCTCACTGTTGAAGAGATTATCAATTACTTATGTTCAAGTTCAAACTGAGGTGAAGAAAATGAACACAAGTCCATGATACCAAAGTATGATTGTGAGTCTGTATCACTTGGATTTAAAAATAATCTAACAGATTTGAAGCACTCAACAATAATGATTAAAGACTACATTAACACGGGATGATATCAAGGATATCATCCATGAAGAGAGCTAGAGGGCACTATGTCGTTAAGTGCCATCGAGTCATAGATGACTCATAGCAACCCTACGTGAACAAAAGACCTGAACACCTGTATAACTTTCATCGTTTCTCTAAGGTCATAGTTTCCAGAGGCAAGCTATTTCGCAAGTGGATGCCACTCCTGCTTCCAAGCCTGTTTTAATCTGGGAGTTCCACCAAACACTGTCCATCATAGGTAACAATTATTGCATTTGATACATCAGTGTCACAGTGTTCAGCATCACACAAAGGTCACCACAAAGGAAGAAGAAAAAACAAAAAAGGATGTCAGAAGAGATAGTGAAAATTTCTCAGAGTGTCTAGAAGCCAGAACAAAAGAAGAAAGACTGAAGTAAAAGAGCTGAACAGAAGATTTCGAAGGTCAGTTCAAGAAGACAAACCAAACTATTATAATGGAATATGCATAGGGCTAAAATTGGAGAATAAAAAGTAAAAGAAATGTCCGGCCCCTGAGGAGTGCCACCTGGCTCCTGGCCCCTGGGGAGTGCCACCTGGCCCTTGGGGAGTGCTTTCAGGTGCTGGGGAGAGCCACCTGGTCTGTATGAGAAATTTTATCTAAGCCACTTTCCTGCATCTCCTCCTCCAGTACATCTGTAAGTAACGTCTCCAAAGCCCTTCTCTTTTAACCCACAAGTTTGTTCTCTCTAGGTTTGCTCCCTTTCCTATAGGTAGGTAACCTGAACACTGAAGCCTTGCTCCAGCCTTGAACACTCAGCCCAGTTCTGCGGACAAAAGGGAAATATAACTGCCAGCTAAGGAATGAAGGTGGAAGGAGTCTCAAACTTCAGCCAGCCACCCCGACTGAACTTACCCAGGCAAACACTTTCCAGAGGGCAGAAATCCTAAGGGAAATAGCTTCTAACTGAAGAAGGCATGCAGCCTCAACTCAAGACCATCACTAAAGTGTTAATGTGGGCTCCCCTTCTCCTTCATCTCAATGCCCCTGTTCAGCATGAAGCAGCCAGAGTCTGTGTCCCATTCCCAAATGAGAAACCCACAAATGAAAAAAGTTTCTCTGTAAAAAGAAAATAATCACCATTAGACTATGCCCATCATTACCTTGTCTTTTCTGGTCCCCACCAGATCTCTCTCATTTCCTTCACCAACTCCCTCCACCCCCAAACTGTGCAACCCTGTGATTTCATCCCGACCCTTACCCCCTGGATTCACATACATGTTCTTTATGGGGGGGAGGGAAGTAAAAGAAATATCAAGAGAATAATTCACTTGGCATTTCTCAAGCTGAAAGAACTGGAAAACAAATGCAAGCCTAGGGTTGCAATACTTAGAGATGCTAAAAGCAAAATTTTGAACAATCCAGGAAGTATCAAAAGAAGATGGAGAAAATCACACAAATCACTGTACCAAAAAGAACTGACTGACACTGAAACATTTCAGGAAATACCATAAGATCCAAAGCCAATGGTAATGAAGGAAGACTTTCAAGCTTCAATGAAGGTACTGGAAAAAGATAAGGCTCTAGGAATTGATAGGATACCAACTGACATGTTTCAAGTGACAGCCCTGAACACACTCATCAATCTATGCCAGTTAATGCAGAGGACAGCTGACTGACTAGAAGAGATCCATATTTATTCTCATTTCAAAAGGGGATCCAACAAAATGTGGAAATTATCAAGTAGTATCATTAATATCACATGTAAGCAAAATACTGCTGAAGATCACTCAAAACCAGAACAGTACACAGAGAACTGCCAGATGTTGAAAATGGATTAAGATGAGGCTCTAGGGATATAACTGTTAATGCCAGATGGATCCTGGCTAAAAGCAAATAATACCAGAAAAATATATGTATATGCTTTATCTACTATGCAGAGTCATTTGTCTGACGTGGATTATAACAAATTATGGCTAACACTGAGAAGAATGGAAATCCCGAAATACCTGTGCTCATGTGAAACTTAAAACTAGACCAAGAGGCTGTTGTACAAACAGAACAAAAGAACACTGTTGCTGTTGCTGCTGTTATGTGATATCGAGCTGTCTGCAACTCACAGCGACCCTGTGTACAACAGCCCTAAACCCTGCTCTAGCCTGTGCCAATTTCACTATCTCCAACACACTTACCCCCATTACTCCAGTCACTGAATCAATCCACCTCCTAGAGGGTCTTCCTCTCCTGTGCTGTCCCTCCACCCTCCCAAGAATGACATCCTTCTCCAAGGACTGATCTCTCCTTGCAACATGTCCAAAGTATATCAGATGAATATTCAGAATGCTTTCCTCCAAGGAGCAGCCTGGTTTAACCCTCTCCAGGATGAACCTGTTCATTTTCTTAGCAGTCCATGGTATATTCAATACTATTCTCCAACACCACAGCTCAAAGGCATTAATTCTCCTTCTATCCTCCCTAGTCATTGTCCAACTCTCTGATGCATAACAACTGATTGCAAAGACCATGGCCTTTATTAGGTGTATATTAGTCTCCACAGTGAAATTACTGCTCTTCAGCACTTTGGAGAGGTCCCTAACAGCAGTCAT
>NW_006399850.1:443985-445548 GCF_000299155.1 Elephantulus edwardii | reverse complement strand
GGAACCCTTATTTACTGTTGGTGGGAGTGTAAAATGGCGCAACCACTATGGAAGGCGGTATGGTCCTTTCTCAAAAAGTTGCAAACAGAGTACCATTTGACCCAGCAATTCCACTACTGGAATTTACCCTAAAGAAACCAGAACTGCCACACAAGCAGATAAATGTACAACCATGTTTACTGTGGCTTTGTTCACAATAGCAAAGAGCTGGAAACAACCCAAGAGCCCATCAACAAACGAATGGATAGAGAAGCTCTGGTAATTCACACAACAGAATACTATGCAGCATTAAAAAAACAAGGAACTCATGAAATATTATGCAAAATGGATGACCCTGGAGCACATTACGCTGAGTGAAATATCTCAATCACAAAAGGACAAATATTGCAAAAGGCCACTGTTGTAAAATGGAACTGACATCAGGGTTGAGGGAAGACAGAAAAGGACGGGAGGAATGATACATATTGCATTGAAACAGATGAGAGAGAACTGTCTAAAAGGGATATATGAATGGGTATTCTTATCATTACAGAAGTCCAGAGTGAAAGCTGCATAGTGGAATGGACTGGGGGAGGGGGAGAACTGCATAACAATGAGAGAGTTTTTCTTTCTTTTCAAGAAGAGTGAATTAGGGGGGAAGGGGTGGGTAGGGAGAAAAGTGCAAAAATGAATGACTGAAAACTCTAAGTCTCTGTAAACTTTCATTAAAGTTAATTGTTAAAAAAATTTTAAAAAAGAAAGAAATGTGTGTATGCAAGAATTTCACAAAAGAAGAATCTCTAGTTCAGTGGGGAGGTTAGGAAGACAAGTAATTGTTAAGATGACTTTTGTAAGCATAGACTCAAGTATCATAATTACCTGCTGCAGTGTGAAGTACTAGAAAAGAAAGGGCTTTAGAGTATGACAGACTTGGAATCAAAACCCAGATCTGTTACATACTTGCTGAGTTACACTGGGAAAATTAGTAAATTTTTCTGAGCCTTACTTTCCTCACCTGCAAAATGAAGATAACATCATTGTCATTATCCTGATGGTCCTTTATGAGGATTAAATGAAGTAATACATGTTAAACTTTCTGTAAGTACTTACCAAGTTCTTTTTGATATCAAATGGTAGACTGGACATTTTCTAAACAGCCCTATTGAAGTGCCTGCCCCATTATCTAAAAATCATCCCTAAAATCTCAGACTCAGACAACCATATAATATACTATGCTGGGAATGAAAAACAGAAGAATGGTGTTGCATTCATAGCTAAAAAGACAATTTCAAGTTCTATCCTGAAGTACAACGTTGTCAGTGATAGGATATTATTTACATGCATACACAGAAGACCTGTTAACATTGTTGTTGTTGTTGTTATGTGCCATCGAGTCGCCTGCCACTCATAGCGACCCTATGTACAACAGCCCTAAACTCCACTGTGTCCTGTGCCAATCGCACTGTCTCCGACACTCCCATCCCAATTATCCCAATCACTGAATCAATCCACCTCATAGAGGGCCTTCCTCTCCTGCGCTGTCCCTCCACCCTCCCAAGCATGATGTCCCTCTCTAAGGACCGG
>NW_006399850.1:436558-439385 GCF_000299155.1 Elephantulus edwardii | reverse complement strand
AGAGGCTCAAGGACTGCAGCCTTCAATATGGATTGAGGCTCAATATCAAGAAGACAAATTCTCACCATTGTGCCAATTGCAAGCATCAGGATGGATGGTGAAGAGATTGAGAGTGTTAATAGCTTTAGTTTGCTTGGCTCCACAGTCAACATTCATGGCACCAGTAGCCAGGAAATGAAAAGACATATTGCGATGGGAAAGGAATACTACATGGCTTAATATTAAGAGAGGCATGTGTCAGACTTGTATCCTTTCTTCATATCTATTCAATCTGTATGCTTAGCAAATTATTTGAGAAGCTGGAAGAATGTGACATCAAGATGGGAAGAAGGCTCATCAACAATCTTCATTATGCAGATGATACAACCTTGCTTGCTCAAAGTGAAGAGGACTTGAAACACTTGCTGCAGAAGATCAAATTCTGCAAACTTCAATATGGACTGAATCTCAATGTAAAAAAAATAAAAGTTCGAGACAGGAGCAGGTGTCATAAGAGAGGAGCAGGGTGTCGGGAGAGAAGAGCGGGACATCGCAACATCATGAAAGAGAAACAGATCCAGAAAAAGTAAAGAAAAGATGATTTCTCTTCAAGTCAAGAAATAAGGCATATCACTGAGTTAATAAGAAAAACCATTGCTTATATCATGAGCCTTCCTACAGGATGCCATGGCTGGAGGCAGAGCCTTCCCTCATTCCAAACTCATCTGGTCCTCTTACCTTCCTCCGAACCCTGTCCCCTCAGAACTAAAACCATGGAATGTATCCTGTGCTGTCATAACAATCTATGAGACTTAATCCAAACAAGTCCCTTGGGCTCACTGCATTCCTAGTACCCACAGGACAATGGCCATTGGTTTGATGGGTTTTCATCTCTACTTTTCTATTTCTATTTCTTTGTTATATTCCTTCCCCCACAAAGATATCAAACCAAACACATGGTTGTTCTGTGAGCAGGGGAAATAGAAAAGATGAAAATAGTAAAGTTAGGGAACTATTCGCTCAAAAAATTAAAGCACCCAAAGCAGTAAAACAAAACAAAACAAAAAAACAACCCCAAAACAAAACAAAAAAACAACAAACTCACTGGACCAAGAGGCAACATTATAACAGAGAGAGAAAAGAATGAAACTGTGAACAGTTTCATGTTACTTGGATCCACAATCAATACACCTGGTACCAGCAGTCAGGAGATCAAGAGACATATTGAACTGGGCAAGTCTGCAGTCAGGGAACTCTCCAAATTATTGAAGAGCAATTATGTTAATTTGAGGACTAAGGTGCACCTGATTCAGACCACAGTCTTTTTCATTCACTTGCTATGCTGCTGAAACCTAGGCAATGAGTAAGGATGATAGAAGAATTGATGCCTTTGAACTACTCTTCTAGAGAAGAGTACTGAGTATCTCATCAACTGCCAAAACAACAAACAGATGTGTAGTAAGTGCAGACAGATTGTTCCTTGGAGGCAAGGATAATGAGGCTTCATTCATCTCACAAACTCTGGGCATGTTGCTTGGAGAGGTTATTTCTTAGAGGACATTATGCTTAGAAAAGTGGACGAACAGCCAGGGAGAGAAAGATCCCCCAACCAGGTGGCTTGGAACGGTGACTGGAGCAATGGATTCAAGTGTGTCAGAGATTGTGAGGATGGCACAGGGCAGGGAAGGGTTCAAATTTGTTGTTCATAGGGTTGCTAAGTGTTACACTCAACTCGACGGCACCTAACAACAACAAAATGTATAGCAATTAGCACTGATTTACAAGGTTCTGATTATTATACAGTATTAGCTGCAAAGTCCAAAGAGTTACCTTTCCCTACAAAAGCAATTACACTCTTCTTGCCAGAACTTGGATCAATTGAGATTGTATAAAAATACTTTGATGATAGATTTTAATTAGTTACAAGGAAAAATTCCTACAAAAAAGTTACTCCACATCTTAGTCAATTAGTAACTTAGGATCAACTACCAAATATATTAAGCATATTATTTTTAACTTAACTTTAGGAAAATAAATTCTATTTTTCTATAAAATATAAATTATACTTTTCAATAAATTAGAGCCTACATCAAGTCTTGGTTTTCTTGAGAGCTTGTTTGGAGGTTCTAGCAGGGGAGCGCAGCTACTCGTATACCCTTGACTGAAGGACGGGCTTCCTCTTCAACTGAGCGCGCAGCTCCGGGAGGGACGCACATGGATCGGTGAGGGAAGAAGGGGACACCCACCTAGCCAGCCAGATCAGCCGAATCAACCCTGGTGATCAATGGGGTGACAGATGTCGCAGCCAGATCACCCTCACATCCAGTTTTCTAATGTTACTATTAACTATACTTTTAAAAATTTTGTATAGCGCATTTATTCATAAGACTACAAGTATAGAAATATTTTTGTTTCAAGACATTTTATTTGATATAATTATTATATCTGAGTAACTATAATTTGAATGATAACATTATTTTTTTGTATGTTGTTGCTGTGTACCATCAAATTAGAACTGACTCCCAAATGACTCCAGCAATTTTACAGAGGTAAGTAAATCACACAGGAGGAGACTGCCCATCTTTCTCCCATGGAGCAGCTCGTGGATTTGAACCAGGCACCTTCGGGATGACAGTGCACCTCCTTACTATTAGGCCACCAGAGACCTCTTTTCATATAGTACAACTCTTAAAATTGTTTTTTCAGCATATGTTAGCCATCAGGAAAATGACACCTGTGGAGCAGTAGGTTTTGCTAAAAATGTGGCTTCCTGGTTTGAATTCACCAGATGCTCTACTGGAGAAGGAGGGGCAATCTCCTCCTGTACCTGTCAGATCTGATTTGACAG